>NC_061819.1:6376591-6379091 GCF_019202785.1 Penaeus chinensis | reverse complement strand
GCCCACACATGCAACATAAAGCATGTACTACAAAAATAAAGTACACTGTCATTCGAAACACCAATAACCACACGTTAACTTGTGACTATTAACAAAACACGTGATTTGATAGTTTCTTTTTCTAGCTCGTTACAACAACTGAAATAAGACATTGCTTTCGCTAAATTTGTTGAAGTAAGGAAGGGGAAGTATGAAAATATTATATTATATGTATGTAGTAGAGAGAGTGAATGGAGAAAATAAGCAGTAAATGTATTCAGTATTGTAAGTAAGGATGATGGAAATACATAACCAGGCTAAAATTTTGTATTTCTATGAAGTTAGGGAAATTAAGTAAATGAATAAGTAAGAAATAAACAAATTCAATCAAGCGAATAAAGATCAGTTGTTAATAAAGTAAAATAAATGCAAATCATGTAAAATAAATGTAAAAAGAAAGTAAATATAAAATGTAAATGATAAACGTAAAGTAAAAAGTAAAAAAAAATAATAATAATAATAATAAGTAAAAAATATATATTAATAAAGTGAAAGAATTCCATCAAAACGGCATAAATAAGTAACCTAACAAAGCAAAGAGGTAAGTTAAATAGGAAATGGGAGGTTGGCTCATTTCGCTATTACTTTCAGGCCTATAATTCTTCTACTTTCAAGCCTTATAATCGTCATTGTTGGAGGCCTTCTGACCCGAGCCAGTTGGTCGCGAAGTAAACAATGGCGCTTTCATTATCTCGTTCGTATTGTGCATGTTGTTTGTTTTTTCCTTCTTTGCTTAACTTTCTTTTTGTTCTCTTTTTTTTTTCTTTTTCTGATCTCTCTTCTTCCTCTTCGTTTTTCTTCGATTACTCCTTCTCTTTCTCCTTCTCCTTTTCGTCCTCTGGTGGTTCCTCATTATTCTTGATTTTTTCCCCTTTTCTCCCTCAGTTCTTCTTCTTTTTTCCTTTCCCTCTCTTTATTTCCCCACCCCTTTTCCTCCTCTCCCCACTCCTTAATTCTCTTTTTCATCCCTTTCTCCTTTCTTCCCTTTGCTTCTTCACTTCTTCCCCCTTGCTTCTGCTCTCCTACTTTTCCCTCTTCTCTCTTTTCTTTCTCTTCCCTTCACCTTTCTCTTCCCCTTTTCCATTTATTTTCCTCTTCTGCTTTCTCCCGATCTTCTCCTTGCTCCTCCCTTTTCTACTTCGTCTTCCTCTTCTTACGCGCTCTACCCTCTTCCTCTCTCTTCTCTCCCCTCCTGTTCCTATTCCACTTTCGACTTCCTACTCATCTCCCCCCCCCCCCCCATTCTCTTCTTTTTCTTTCTTCCTTCCCTTGTTCTTTTTCTCTCTCCCTTCATTCCCCCTTCCCCTTACTGTCTTCTTCCCCTTTCCGTCTCCCTCTCTTCTTTTTCTTGTTCCTCCTTCCCTCTCCTCTCTTGCCTATCCCCTCCCTTTCCTAACCCCCTCTTCATCTTCCTCTTCTTCTTTCGGTTTCCTTTTCCTTTCTGCTATCCTCTTTCCCCTTTTCTTTTTCCATCTTCCTCTTCCTCTTTCCCGCTCTTCCTCTTTTTCCTCTTTCCCCTCCTTTTTTCCTCCTCATGCCATTGCCCCTTCTTCCTCTTCCTCTTTCCCTCTATTCCTGTTTCTCCCTCCCCAATCTTCTTCTTCCTCTTTCCCCTTCTCTCTCCTTCCCCTCCCCTTTTTCTTCCTCCTCCCATTTCCCCTTCCTCCCCCACCAACCCCCTTTCACCCCCCCCCCTCCCTTGTCAGCGTGTCGCCATCTATACACTACAACAACCCATGTCAGGGAGCTTTCACTCTTCGCCCACCGACACTCACTCCGCTAATGGGGAAGTCACATCAACCAGCTGGCGAGAACCGTCCCCCTCCCCTCCCCTCTCTTCCCTCTCCCTTCCCCTTTCTTTCACCTTCTCTCCCCTCCCCTCTCTTTTCTCTCACTTCCTCTCCCTTCTTCCCCCTCCCCTACCCTCCTCTCTTTTTCCCCATCTCTTTCCTCTACCCTCCTCTCCGTTCTCTTTCCCCTCCCCTCCTCTCCCTTCCCCTCTCTTTCCTCTCCACTCCCCTCCTCTCTTTCCCCTTCCCTCCCCTCTCTTTCCTCTCATTTTCCCTTCCCTCCCCCCTCTTTCTCCTCGCCTCCCCTCCCCTCTGTTTCCCCTCACTTGCCCTCCCCTACCCTCCTCCCCGCTCCTTCTTCCCCCCATTTCCGCCCATTCCCTCTCTACATTCAAGAATATTTACCTTTCGTTGCATCCTTCTAGTATACCTTTTCTTGCTTTAATCTCTCCACCTTCCCTTTCTCTTCCTCCTTCCTTACTTCTCTATTTCTATTCGCTTCTCTCTTTCCTATTCTTCTCCCCACTCGCCGTTCCCCCATCCTCGCCTATCCTTTATGTCTCTCCTCTTCCTTTCTCTTTTCCCATTCATCACCTCTCCATTCATTTAATTTTCATTTCTTTCTTTTTTTATATTTTCCTTCGTTTTTCCTTCCGTTCGCTCTCTCATTC
>NC_061819.1:6351591-6366591 GCF_019202785.1 Penaeus chinensis | reverse complement strand
TAAATAAATGATATATATGAATAAATAAATGAATAAAACGTCTAGAGAATAGAAGGCAGAAAGATCCCCAAGAAATGAATATATTTAGGAGAGATTTCGGTTCTCTATTGCAAAAGGACTTCGAGAATAATGAGAGGTTTGTTCTCTTATGAATGTAATCGCCTCGATTCCTTGTGCATTTCTCACGGTTTTTTCTCTCTCGTTCAAAGGATATGTCCTTGTTAATTATTGATGATAAATACGGCAATGACTCTGGAATTTTAAAGAGGTGTCTGTGTGATGCCAATTTCAACAGGTTATTCAGATTTTTATTTAACGTGCCAATGTGAATAATGTCTTTACCCGTTTATAAAGATATTTATTTATCCATCTTTACAATACAAACTATCATGCATGCATAAGTTTTCTCATCCCTAGAATCCGCCAAAGAGACTCGGAAAGAATTAGATTTTTCTGTCTTCCCGATTGACAGCATTATGACTGATTGATTATTTAAAATCATTCTGCCTTTCTATGTCACAATCTTCCCCAAATACGGTTTTCGGTGGGAGAGACAACAATTTACGTATTTTGGTCAGAAAATGCTGCACATCTTTCCATTACATGTGCGACCGTCAATGGCTTTGGCATCCCTCACAAAGGGCTTCACTTTTAGACATTATCGGGCCGTGAGATAATATTGTAAGCCCGATTCTCAGCTCTGTGAACACCATTTCTACTTGCCGGTTGGGATGAACACTGGTCACCCACCTGCCAAAGTCATCTCTAATCTCTCGTAGTTTGTTTCTAGAAGTATGCTTCCACTGCTCCCTCCATTTATCACGAAGACAACTTCTATTGCTGGATCAGTGTGTGGGAGAGGAAAACGAGCATCACAAGGCTGAGCAGCAGCTGCCTTGGCCCTTCGATCAGCTCACTCATTCCCATGGATACCAACATGCACTGCAGTGGAGTTATTTTCTTGCATGCTGACATCTGTGCAAACCAGTCTTTAACCTCCCTTACCATTGGATGTGATGCAGTACACTACAGGAGTCGCAATATATTACAACAGAATGGTTCTTAAGATCTCTAGTCATTTTGACTACTGTAAGGTTGGCATTTAACTCTGTAGTGAAGATCGAGGCCAACAAAGAAATACTACTGCCCACTGCCGCAAAGACCACACCATTTTCAGATTTCGAACCATCTGTATATGTTGCAACTGATCCTTGGACTTAGAAGTATGTTGAAGAAATCTCTCCCTGATATCTGTTTCGGATCTCTCCCCCTTCCCTATTCCGATCAAATCCAGCTCGACTAGATTGGTCCAAAGGGGGGACTGGAGAGTCCCAACGGCTAGAACCTTGGAGAGATTGATATAGAGATCTTCCACAAGATTCCTCACTGTCCTACTATAGGATCGCTGTGTAAAGGAATTCTATATAGCAGTCAAAGGTATCTGTGGTGGATTTCATATTTCTAAACCCATATTGATATGGGGTCAGCATGTTTTCTTTTTCTAGTGACCATGTCAACCTGAAGTTTACCATTTTCTTTGTCAGTTTGCAGATGAAGCTAGTGAGAGAAATTGGTCTGTAATTCGTGATGTGAAGTGATCAGCAACATTTTGAACACACTGGAAATCATTCACAGAACCCTGAATTGCTGCAGTTGATCTAAAAGATTCCAGTCTGCATGTTCAAGTTGCCATCACTTCACTTCATTGGCTGGAATGCAATGTTGAGATTATGTGGAAGAATATAGATGTGAGGTCGTGTCAAGCCTATCCTCACAGCATTCACCTGCAGGTGGATGGCGTGAAAGGGAATATCCTGTTGAGTCATCACTGCTACTCCTCCATGAAGTCCATTATCAAAGGCCACATTGTGAGCTTGAACTTGGAACCTCTCAGGGAAATCAGACCATTTTCCCTAGTCATAATCTCTGTAGGCTGACATAAATTGGTTTTATATGATGCAATCAGATATAATTCCTCCCATTTTGCATGAATACCCAGAGCACTTGTGAAAGGGTTTAAAGAAAAATTCGCCTACTGGTTGAATTCAGCAACAGATGAACCGCCAACCAGTGGTAGTGAAAAAACGAGAGATGAATTAAATTCTATGCCTCATCGAGTTCGGTTCTTAGTCGCTGAAAGAAGATGGGCGGTCCCCCAGGATGGCCCTGCCATAGCCACTCATAGAACTCAAAAACTTACACCAAGACTGCCAAATAAATGTGTATATATATATGTGCATGTGTGTGTTTGTGTGTGTGTGTGTGTGTGTTGTGTGTGTGTGTGTGTGTGTGTACATATATATATGTATAAATATACATATATGTATAAATATACATATATGTATATATATTCATATATTTATACTTATATATAACATATATATATTTATATATATATTTATATAGATACACACACACACACACACACACATATATACATATATATATATTATATATATAAATAAATATATTATACATATATATATTATATTTATATATGTATATACATATATTATATATATATAGATATATATTGTATATATATATATATATATATGTATATTATGTATATATATTATATACATTATATATATATATATATATATTATGTATATATATTATATATATATATATTATATATATATTATATATATTATATATTATATATATATCATATATTATATATATATTTATATATATATATATTATATACATATATATATCATATATATTATATATATTATACATATATTATATATATATATATATATCATATGTGTGTTTGTGTATAATGATATGATGTTTTGATTCCAGATGGTACTCTTCGCAGAGGAGTAATAACATGGGTGTTTTTTTTTTTGTTTTTTTTTTCAAGTCCACTAATAGTCTAAGAATTCCATTGATATTTATGGACAGTTTAGCTACGCGTCTACATTTGTCTTATCATTCAGAAATTATGAAAACGGCGACTGTTTTTAGATTTTATTTTTTAATTAGGCAATTTCCATAAGTCTTACATTGTTGTCACATCTAAATAATGGTTATCGATGGTGATCGTCTGTCCCTCTATCCGACCAGATTTAGAAACGGACATTTTCGCAGTGTTAATGTTTAACAATAATGTTTAGTCCATTCGTTATGTGTGTATATATATATGTCTGTGTGTATATGTGTGTGTGTGTGTGTGTGTGTGTGTGTGTATTATATATATTATATATATATTATATATTATATATATTATATATATATTATATATATAAATATATATATTATATATGAAATTTATTTTCGATAAATCTAGTTTGTGCATTGCAGGTTTTTTTCTAGCATAAAATAATGTAAATCCTATACTAAAAGACATCCACTTGATAATAATAATAATGATAATAGTTATTATAATGATGATAATAATTATAATAAATAGCAATAATAATAGTGAACCGTATTCATGATGACAAATGTATCTATAATAGCAATAATAACTGAGTCATATTTGATGACGATCACACCGGTAAGTGATAATGGTAATAATAATAATAATAGTGCTTATGACAACAGTACTAATGCTAATATAAGCATTATTACATATCTCTAAACTAACAGACTTTGGAAAGCAGAAAAAAATGTATTAAGAATACTAAGCACCATTTTCGTAACACAAGCCTTCAGTCTCTCGAGATTAAGATATAGCTTAACCAGAGTACACTGAATGGCATAGTCTGTGGCTGGTGAAAATAAGAACAAAAAAGGCTGAATAATCTCTGCAATTGTCATGTTTTTCTTTCCTCTTCTTCTTTTGATATATTGCTTCTTTTTCTTTTTTTCTTTTTTTTACCCCAGTATCCTTCTCTTTGGTCTCTCATTTTTCCGACGTTTAATGTTTTTCCTTCTCGTTTGTTCTCCCTTTCATTCTGCATCCGCCTTTCTCTCTTCCATTCGTCCGTTAATTTTTTATACCCTTTCTCTCCTTATCTTCCGCCTTCTGCTTACTTTTCCCTATTTCTCATCGACACTTTTCCCCGCATTTCCTCCATCATAAAAGCAAATCTTCACACAAACCAGCGCCTCTCACGTTTGTCTGTTCTTATACCGATGCATGCAAACCTAGATATCCACAGACACTTCTCTCCCGGCGGCCGCAGCGACATGTTGACGGCTCTCTCTCCCTGTCAACACTGCTAGGACCGATTGAACCGCCTTGCTCTTTAGACGGGGAAGTTCGCCATCCACGCTTTTCCGGGGCCACGGTCCTGTTGACCGGAGAGCTAATTTACGACGCCATGAATGAAGGGGTAAAGCGAGCTGTTGCCTCCTCCACCCAGGGTTTCCTAATATCATGGGGGTATATACTACTAAGGGGAACCAAGGGGCATAGCCCCCTGGTTAGGCGCATCTAATACCACGGGGGTCCAGAGGGCAGAGCCCTCTTGGCTCGGGTATATATAGATCGTAGTACATAAATCCCACAGGGTTAGGTTAGGTTGCTTTATTGGTTAGGACGTATTGTACGATTACAACCGGAGATCTGGATTATCTAAAATCCCGTAGATTTTTACCGAACGATGGGTTTGGTTCCCCTCGAATTTTTCGAAAGTTGGCTCGTCGGTCCGTAGTTTTAGTTTAGTTCTTTATTTACCACCCTGGCTAACTGCACAGGCGTGGGCAAGCTGTGGTACATTTAATGCATGGTCATAACATTACATAGTGTTACATTTGAATTTTAGCCTATAACATTGCTATGAGTACTTATATCAGTTTAAGGAAAGGAACAATTGCACAGTCCTTTATCCACTCATCTGCCACGCCGGCATATAGCTTGGGCGTGGGAAAGCATTAATACATTTTATATTCGGTTATGTGATACTACATTCCAAATTTAGGATACAACATAAGTATATCTTCTAGGGCATCAGATGATATGAAGTAGTTACATAGTTCTCCGTACCTCATGCTAGGTGGCCTGAAAGGCTGTATCACATGGCACTCTGAGATATAATGTACAAGTGTTCGCTTATATTCTTCATTACACAGTTTACACTTAGTTTCTTCGACATTACAAACTGTACTGACCTGCCAATACAATCTATACCCAAGCCTGATTCTTGCAGTCACAACATCACACTGTCTTGTTCTTGTTTTATATAAACCATAGATGAAGGAATCTTGCCTAAACCGGTCATAGTGCTTTATGCTACAGCTTTCAGGGCGCTGAGAATTAATCAACTCAGTCAAGTCCTCTCTGAAGGAGGCTTTAATGATGTAGAAAATCCTAGAAAGAGGTATCCCAAGATCTATGTCCACACTTTGTTTGTCACATGCTGACTTTGCTAGGCGATCAGCATGATCATGCCTAGGGATTCCAACATGCGATGGAATCCACACAAAACGTATATTATGGCCTCGTTCTTTTGCACGATACACGTTTATCCTGATGTCATTTGCAATATTTCCCGCACCTTTGTCTAGAGTGTTCAGAGCCTGGAGAGCACTCTGTGAATCGCAGAAAATGACCCCTGAGCCTTGTTTCAATAGAAATTCGGTGGCCATGAGTATTCCTGCCAACTCGGTTTGCATAGTGCTAGCCCAGTCATGAACCCTCCTACAATCCTGGTGCTGCAAAATATTGTTTTTATATACAACAAAAGCGCATCCTGCTCTGCACCCAGACTGCAAGGACCCGTCAGTGTAGCATTCATATACATTGGAAAGAGTGTCTAGATGCTCATTTATACTTGCAAGTGCATACTGTTTAAGTATAGCAGGGTGGGCACTGTCTTTTTTGGGGGCAGTCGTATAATATACACTTAGGTCCGACATTTTCCACGGTGGTACAGAACGTCCATGTAGGGTCTTAGTTATGGGAATGTTCAGCTGAGCTAAGTGTTTACACGTCACTTGTAACCATGAATTTGAGTATGAATCGGTGTTGTTATTCAAAGTTAGCTCTTCTATTCTGTGTTTTAGTTGTCTTTGGAACTCTGTACAATGGAGGGGTTCTCTAATTGATTTGACACTAAATGTGGTATTTATGTATAATATTCTTTCATAAACAGAAGGCAAATTAAGTTCTGTTCTCATATTCACAATCCTTGTTGTTCTAGGGGCACCAAGAATGATCCTCATGGCTTCATTTTGGACACTTTCTAGACTAGTCAACTCTGATTCCTTGAACAATACTAGGTGCAGCGCATGGTAATCTATGACCGACCTTATGTATGACAAGTAAAAGATTCTCGCAATATTGACATTAATACCATGGTCTTTGCCGACAAGTGTCTTAAGTGGCTTCAGTCGCTCCCACAGCCTTTTCTTCAGGTTTTTAATGAACTCTGAATCATTAACAATCACCCCAAGGTATTTGTATTGATGGCAGAGATCTAGCTCAACGTCATCTATATGAAACCTTGGCAGAGGGATTGTCTGTGGGTTAAGTGCCTTTGTTTTTTCAGATGAAATTATCAAGCCACACTCAGTAGCCCTTGCAGAAAGTATATCTAGAATCTCTTGCATTCTCTCCTCGGATGAGGATTTAATACAAATGTCATCGGCATAGCAAATAATGGAGTCATTGCCTGCAAGTGGTATATCGCCCAGTAATCTATGCATTAGGATATTAAATAGCATGGGACTAAGTACGCCTCCCTGAGGTGTGCCGAGTTCAAATACTTTTGCATGAGTACTTTTAATGCCCCTGAAGAGAACCTGAGCCGATCGATTCGACAGATACATTTGAATCCATGTTAACAGTTTTCCCTGAATACCAAAGCTAGCTAGTTGCTCAAGGATAATTTCCCTGTTTGCAATATCAAAAGCAGATTTAAGATCAAGAAATACGGTTTGCATGCCTGGGTTTGAGTTTGTTAAGTACTCTGCAAAACAGTGCTGACTGCTACGCCCTGGGAGAAATCCATACAGTCTGGAGGATAACTTAGCATTTATGCGATACATGAGCCTGTTCAGAATTATTCTCTCAAGTACTTTGCACAGACAGGAGGTCAAGGAAATGGGTCTGTATTTATCAGTATTGGGTTTGGGTATAGGAATGATTAAGCTTTTAGTCCAGGAGCTTGGGAGGATTCCTTGTGATAGGCTGAGTCTATACAGATGTAAAAGTGGGTTGCCTGGTACCTGAGCAATGTGACGAAGGACGCTGTAAGTAA
Source organism: Penaeus chinensis (assembly GCF_019202785.1). Taxonomy (NCBI): domain Eukaryota; kingdom Metazoa; phylum Arthropoda; class Malacostraca; order Decapoda; family Penaeidae; genus Penaeus; species Penaeus chinensis. The sequence goes on along the minus strand of NC_061819.1, from coordinate 6,359,431 downwards.
TGCCGTCCTCGCCAGGGGCGGTTGCCTTACCTTTCAGAAGGGCATTGCTTAGTTCCCACTCAGTTATTTCGACAAAGTCGGAGGGGTCAATAGCAGCACATGCTATTGCTATATTGAAATTTCTATCTATTTTCGACTTGTTGAGCTGATTTTTTATCCCTTGTGGAAGTGAGTGTACTTGAGAATTTCCTGCCCACTGCTCTAGCAGCATATTAGCCTGTTCCTGTGGACTGTGGAACTGCGGTGTTGTGAGGGCTTTACCTGTCAGTCTATTAATTTTTCTCCATACGTCAGCTATAGAAGTTTGACTATTGATACTTTGCAGAAATTGTTCCCAGTATTTACTACGAATCTGAGTTTTTAAATCTCTGGATTCCTTGGTGGCTTTCATAAACTGCAGAAGATTATCTGTCGTCTTATTATCTTTATAGCAATTAGCAAGCTCCTACTTTCAAAGATGGCGGCGATGTCCGTAGAGTTTCATTAGCCGATTTTAAGCGTTTTTTTGTGCTTATTTTACACATTTCTGTTCTCTGTTTTTCTTCTTCTAGCTTGTCTTACCCCGTAATTTCCCTGATCTACTTCATGCCCTCCCCTGCTATCGGGCTTATCAAATCGCATGAAGCTGACCAGCAACACCCAGAAGTCATCATCATCATCATTTGGGAGCTAACGCCGGCAGGGGCGCATAGCCGTATCCACCATTCCACCTACGAGGGTCCTTCATGGCGAGCGGCCAGGCAGGGGCCTGGCCCATCTATAGCTCCTCGCAACAGGTTTGATTTGATCTGCCCAAGCCACGACCTTCTCGGTCGTGGCTTGGGCCACAGGCCTCCTCCACCCAGGGTTGTCTCGGAGCAGATTGCAGTCATTTGTGGGGAGGGCTTGGAGTCCAGCTTTCTCAGTAGGATGTGTACGAGTAGCTTGCCTGGTACACTGAGTAGTGTAATGCCTCGGTGATTGCTGCAGTCCCACCGATCCCCTTTCCCCTTCCAGAAAGGGATGACCACACCCCTCAGTACGTCAGGGGGAATGGTACCAGTCTGCTAGAGGTTAGACAGGACAGCATGCAAGCCCCTTGCCGTAGGTTCTCCACCAGCCTTTAACAGTTCAGCTGGGATGCCACAAACACCTGCTGCTTTACCACTCTTCAGCTTAGAGGTCACCCACCTGATTTCAGTCAGGGAGGGTGGATCCTCGCAGATGGGTGGGTCTGGCAAAGGAATCTCAACATTACCCACATCCAAGTTAATTGTTGGTGGATCAACCTCATACAGCTGCTCAAAATACTCAGCCCAATGCACCTGCACCCCATCAGGATCTGAGATTATCTGGCCACTTGCTGAGCAGATTACAGTCATATATGTGTAGGGCTTGGAGTTCAGCTTTCTCAGTAAGATGTGTACGAGTAGCTTGCCTGGTACACTGAGTAGTGTAATGCCTCGGTGATTGCTGCAGTCCCACCGATCCCCTTTCCCCTTCCAGAAAGGGATGACCACACCCCTCAGTACGTCAGGGGGAATGGTACCAGTCTGCTAGATGGCAGACAGGACAGCATGCAAGCCCCTTGCCGTAGGTTCTCCACCAGCCTTTAACAGTTCAGCTGGGATGCCACAAACACCTTCTGCTTTACCACTCTTCAGCTTGGAGGTCACCCATCTGACTTCAGTCAGGGAGGGTGGATCCTCACAGATGGGTTTGTCTGGCAAAGGAATCTCAACATTACCCACATCCAAGTTAATTGTTGGTGGATCAACCTTATACAGCTGCTCAAAATACTCAGCCCAATGCACCTGCACCCCATCAGGATCTGAGATTATCTGGCCACAAGCTGAGTAGATTGCAGTCATTTGTGGGGAAGGCTTGAAGTTCAGCTTTCTCAGAAAGATGTGTGCAAGTAGCTTGCCTGGTACACTGAGTAGTGTAATGCCTCGGTGATTGCTGCAGTCCCACCGATCCCCTTTCCCCTTCCAGAGAGGGATGACCACACCCCTAAGTACGTCAGGGGGAATGGTACCAGTCTTCTAGATGTTAGACAGGACAGCATGCAAGCCCCTTGCCGTAGGTTCTCCACCAGCCTTTAACAGTTCAGCTGGGATGCCACAAACACCTGCTGCTTTACCACTCTTCAGCTTAGAGGTCACCCACCTGACTTCAGTCAGGGAGGGTGGATCCTCGCAGATGGTTGGGTCTGGCAAAGGAATCTCAACATTACCCACATCCAAGTTAATTGTTGGTGGATCAACCTCATACAGCTGCTTAAAATACTCAGCCCAATGCACCTGCACCCCATCAGGATCTGAGATTATCTGGCCACTTGCTGAGCAGATTGCAGTCATATATTTGGAGGGCTTGGAGTTCAGCTTTCTCAGTAGGATGTGTACGAGTATCTTGCCTGGTACACTGAGTAGTGTAATGCCTCGGTGATTGCTGCAGTCCCACCGATCCCCTTTCCACTTCCAGAAAGGGATGACCACACCCCTCAGTACGTCAGGGGGAATGGTACCAGTCTGCTAGATGGCAGACAGGATAGCATGCAAGCCCCTTGCCGTAGGTTCTCAACCAGCCTTTAACAGTTCAGCTGGGATGCCACAAACACCTACTGCTTTACCACTCTTCAGCTTGGAGGTCACCCATCTGACTTCAGTCAGGGAGGGTGGATCCTCACAGATGGGTGGGTCTGGCAAAGGAATCTCAACATTACCCACATCCAAGTTAATTGTTGGTGGATCAACCTTATACAGCTGCTCAAAATACTCAGCCCAATGCACCTGCACCCCATCAGGATCTGAGATTATCTGGACACTTGCTGAGCAGATTGCAGTCATTTGTGGAGAGGGCTTGGAGTTCAGCTTTCTCAGTAAGATGTGTGCAAGTAGCTTGCCTGGTACACTGAGTAGTGTAATGCCTCGGTGATTACTGCAGTCCCACCGATCCCCTTTCCCCTTCCAAAGAGGGATGACCACACCCCTAAGCAGGTCAGGGGGAATGGTACCAGTCTGCTAGATGGCAGACAGGACAGCATGCAAGCCCCTTGCCGTAGGTTCTCCACCAGCCTTTAACAGTTCAGCTGGGATGCCACAAACACCTGCTGCTTTACCACTCTTCAGCTTGGAGGTCACCCACCTGACTTCAGTTAGGGAGGGTGGATCCTTGCAGATGGGTGGGTCTAGCAAAAGAATCTCAACATTATCCACATCCAAGTTAATTGTTGGTGGATCAACCTTATACAGCTGCTCAAAATACTCAGGGCTTGGAGTTCAGCTTTCTCAGTAGGATATGTACAAGTAGCTTGCCTGGTACACTGAATAGTGTAATGCCTCAGTGATTGCTGCAGTCCCACCGATCCCCTTTCCACTTCCAGAAAGGGATGACCACACCCCTCAGTAGTTCAGGGGGAATGGTACCAGTCTGCTAGATGGCAGACAGGACAGCATGCAAACCCCTTGCCGTAGGTTATCCACCAGCCTTTTAACAGTTCAGCTGGGATGCTGCTTTACCAATCTTCAGCTTAGAGGTCACCCATTTGACTTCAGTCAGGGAGGGTGGATCCTCACAGATGGGTGGGTCTGGCAAAGGAATCTCAACATCACCCGCATCCAAGTTAATTGTTGGTGGATCAACCTTATACAGCTGCTCAAAATACTCAGCCCAATGCACCTGCACCCCATCAGGATCTGAGATTATCTGGCCACTTGCTGAGCAGATTGCAGTCATATCTTGGGAGGGCTTGGAGTTCAGGTTTCTCAGTGCTTGGTAGGCACAACAGAAGTTCATTTATGAGGAAATGGCTTCCAACCTCATCTACAAGATTCCTGATAAACTGATCCTTAACACTTCTCAGTAACCTAGTCCTGTGCACCAGAACAATCCCCTGACAACCGAGCTGCACAACAGGCATCTGTGGCTTCCAGTCTCTCCTGCAAGATGAAATTCTTTCTTGCTCTTGGGCATTCACCAATCTATGCTTGGGCTGTGAAGCGACCAGAGATAGTGGATGTGATGTGATGGGATGTGGTTGATCTCCTTGGCCACATTACCCGTATCCCTGTACCAAGTCCAACGATGCGGGTCAGAATGCTGATAATCCTAAATTTCTGGAACGTAGCAAAGTCCCGGAAAAGGAGGCTATTTTCACTGCCAGCATCAGCTCCTGAGCCATGAGGACCGATTTATAGCCAGCTTGATCGTCGGCAAATACCGCATTGAAGTGATCCAGACAATACGAATATCTCACCAAGGACAGCTGTCTGTCACAGATGCAAGTTTGGCATAAAACATCTCTTTCACATCAAGTTTATACATATCCGAAGGAGCGTACACAGACATGAAGCCAAATGTAAGCTTCAGTCTCTATACCATTATAGACTCGTCGACTGGAAAGACTACTACCGAGGGTTGAAGTCTGCTGGGGATGGCTATGGCTACTACCATCGCTGCGGCCCGACCAGTAATAGGTGTAGCCACCCACACTAATCATGCCACTGCCAGGTCTTCTCACCTCCAAGAGAGCAGCCACCTTAACTCTCAGCTGTTTCAATTCCCTCGACAGTAATAGTAACCGACCGTCCTGTTGCAAAAAAAAGGACATTCTAACCCCCACCCTGACAGCCTGCCTGAGGTCTAACCTCGGACAGTCAATCCAGGAGGACGCCACCTCTGCCACCTCTACTGTCCCAGTGGTCGCCAACCCAGTGGGACCCACAGCCCGCCTTACTTGCTGGGTAGCCATCTATACCTCTGGCGAACCCACAATGATCGGAACCCCCTTTCCAAGGCATAATTACTCCCCAACCAACAAAGTAAGCACAATGTAGTCCACATGTATTACAGCAAGTTGCAAACTCCATAAATAATTTCATTTCCAGAAATGAGATAAAAATTTACACTGGTTCTGTAAACCACTCGACTGGTAATTCTGCAGCTGCAATCCAGCTGCAGGCTGGAACTCTACCCTTCAGGTTGAGGTCTATGCCATATCCAAAGCACTCTCTTATGCCTTTACCAAGGACACACAAATAATACATCTATGTAGACTCCCTTTCTGTAGTTAAAGCAATACAGAGCTGATTCCCCATTGATAACATCTACCTTATCACTTCTGTTACAACTAAACTACAGCAACTAGCCTCTGGAGGTCACACTGTCACACTTGGTTGGATTCTAAGTCATGCCAACATCACCGGAAATAACATAGAGATCAAGCCGCACTCCCTGCTTCTTACTGCAGCTACATTAGTATAGTTATTCCTCCTAGCCTATCCCAGGTGAGGATGACCATACGCAGAAACGTCACATTAGAAAGCAGGCTAGAGTACCTGGTCTGTGCTCTCCTTCAGCCATTTGACACAAATACCTCTTATGAAAGACCTCCCATTACAAGAACCACTACTCGTAAAAAAGCAGTCATTCTTAACAGACTACGATCAGGTTAAAGGTGCACTTGGGAGATAACAGAGAGGAACCCACGAGAATGTCAACACTGCGAAGCTTTGACATCTGAGCCTCTGCTTTACTATCTACTTTCTTGTCCCATTTTATAGGCACTTCGTCCTCACTGATTTTCCTTTGAGAACTCAGATAACACCGATATTGCAATTCCTCTGGCATACAGACGTTTACAGTTCTCTTTTGCATCTATCTTGTTAGACTTGCTCATTCAACATCCTCTTCCCAGATGAGGAACGTTATCATTATGCCCTTAAAAGACAACATTATTTCAATCATATAAATCACTACCACACATACCTTAATTAATAACCCCATTTACGGGTGGCTTATGCGAAACCCGGTCTGATCAATGATCAGTGAATCTCATACAGACACACACACACACACACACACACACACACACACACACACTCTCTCTCTCTCTCTCTCTCTCTCTCTCTCTCTCTCTCTCTCTCTCTCTCTCTCTCTCTCTCTCTCTCTCTTCGATATCCTGTAGTTTGTGGGCAACAGTTATGCAGCTGAGACAGAGGGATCCTTGACCACGCTGTTCGCTGAGGGAGAGTCGTGGAGCTTCGAAGCCGAGTCGCCGAAGTCGCACCAGACCTAAGAAAATTGGGTAATGGTGAGGAGTGTATGTCTGTCTATAACACATATATATTTTATATTCATGCATAAATACGTGAGTGTGTGTGTGTGTGTGTGTGTGTGTGTGTGTGTGTGTGTGTGTGTGTGTGTGTGTGTGTGTGTGTGTGTGTGTGTGAACATGTGTGCGCATATATATATATATATATATATATATATATATATATATATATACACCCACGCAAATATCCGCACCTGCCTTTACCAACCAAGGCAACACTAACAACAAAGCACTTAGATGTGGCATTGCTTGCCTGCATACTGCCCGTGCACGCAAGCACGAGCATTGATCCTTGTCCAAACCTTGGCTTTTTGTTTGTGATGGCGTGACGATAGAAAACAGTATGTCATTTTCTCTTCGAATCGCAGTTCATTTCTTTTGCAATGACAAAATGACAAAATACTTAACGATCCGTTTAGTACCAGATTTTATTAATCAATGGAACCTGTTGCTTAAAAATCGATCATCAGTGCCAATAATTTGATTCTCATTGACCTAATGCAGTGGTTTCAAGTTTAGGATAAAATATGAGTTAAGAGTGAGAATTGGATTTATATAGTACTTGAAGAGAGAAAATAAAACGTTACCAAAAAAAAAAAAAAAAAAACAGGCCATCTAAACACTGACACAGATATGGTTTTGAAAGATAATGCAATCAAAGATGAATAATACAAGCAAGAAAATAATTTACACGCATTAACTTATTTTCACATTCAAAAAAAAAAAAAAAAAATCACAAGCAAAGCTTGCCTTATTGCTCATTAGAATTATGGCTGGTAACTTGACATGCAAATAATTAGTCAATTTATGAACATTGGAACAAACGCAAGAAGAACAATACCAAACTAAACATATCGTATCAGTGTAACAGGTCTATTTTAGATAATTAATTCAAACTCAAATTTTAAATGAAGTGTCACAGTTTGTACTCCCTTAGCTGCTGCACTTGAAAGATAAGCTATCAATCTAACATTTTATATTGTTTTAGGCAAGCGTTAATTTCACAAGGATGTTTACAAATACTTTAATCGTGATTTGACCAACTGTGGCTCCATAGGGCTTTCCTGTACAACTTGACGAGAATGATATAAACGATGGGAAAAAATGACGATAATATAAGACATCAATAAATAACTAGATAAATAACTCGAAACGATCTAATAAAAGCAAGGATACTGAATCGTAAATACTGCAGTTACTCACCGGAGTGACAGGGTCTCCTTCAATGCCTGTGGGAACGACCCGGTACGTGCCGGACTCCACGAAGCCAAGTTCGAACAGCTGGTTGCAGTTCTGAGGCACTTTGCAATCTGAGAAGAGTGGGTGGGTGTGTGAAATGGTGGGCGAGGCTGAAGAAAGTAAGTTGTTACAAAGGGAGAAAATATATAGTTGAAAATTAATATCTTTCCAAGATAAATAATAGGTCAGGCAGTGGTTCCCAGCCGGTGAGTTTCGACCCTCGAAGTACTGCACGCCAAATACTACTAATCTTTATACTGAAAATACATTATGAATCTATGTCTTCAAGGCATCTGTGCTACATATAAGGTAATAAAGATTCCTTAATATTCTGCTTCCTCTTAAGCTAAAAATATGTAGTTCGAAAAAATGTGAATGAAAAGGATGATGTTGGGGAGTCGCGGATGTCTCGGCGGTTTGAGAAAAGGGTCTTCCTCACTTCCGAGCCAACTTCACACACATCCATTTCCCTTTCCCGTTCTTTCCTATCTTCGTCTCCTATCTATC
>NC_061819.1:6329091-6346591 GCF_019202785.1 Penaeus chinensis | reverse complement strand
TTCCATTTTGTTCTGTTAGAGATTGAGATTTGTTTTCATACTTTATACAGTTTTTCAAACCGGTATATGTATGCTGTCTTGAGAGATGTTGATACACATTCGTATTGTGGATTAGGAACCTCAGAAATAGGTATTTGTTGCCAAGAGCGACGCACTCTCCAGCGACGAAGCCCCAAAATCAGGCAATCATGCAAACCGAAAATTCTAAACCTAACCAATCCTACCTTCTATTTCTTCCCCTTACAAGGCGCAAGACCCCTGTAACCCCCCTTTAGTAAGCACTTTGTACCACCTTTTAAAAAACGTGACATTAAGAATTCTGGTTAAGGGTGTTTTGTACTTGGTCTCTGAATGGTGACATGCAGAGCCTATTTTCGTAATTTCATGGTAAATAGGAGGTCGCTGCAGCTGTACCTGTGTTGTTTATTACTCTATTCCTTATACACTATAAGGTGGCAGTGTGGATTTCCCTGTCTCTGTGCAGCACTCATGGTAACATTAACCAGAGTGGTCTCTTAAATAGTAGTCTCATCCAGCGTTGAACAGTTATAGTGACAGTCTTGCTGGTAATGCTGTTGAGAGTGACAAACAGAGATAGAGGGAAATGAACACTGTCTTCTTATAGAGCCAGAAAAATAGTGTGTTAAATAACACAGGTACAGCTGTAGCAGCCTCAGATTTACCACAAAACGACGAAATATCTGCTGCATATCACCACTCGGAGACAACACCCTTAGACAGCCAGATTTCTTAATGTCACATTTTCTGTAAGGTGGCACAGAGTGTTAATAAAGGGGGTACAGGGAGGGCTTGCCTTCCTGTATAGGGAATAAACAGAAGGTAGGAAGGGTTAGGTTTGGATTTTGGGTTGGCATGATTCTTTGGTTTAGGAACTTCTCTGGAGGGTGTGTCACTCTCAGTAAAAAATACCCTTGCCCCTAGTGTAAAGTTTGGCTAGAAACTTTATAATGAGCAATTCAAGCCTCACCAACTTGCATATATCAGTTGGATAACTGTCCAAAACAGGCTTGCATTGAACAGAAGAAAAAAACAGGTATTGGTTTGAAGGACCACCCACAATAACACTAATAGCTATGAAAAAGGAAAGCCATCCTTCTCACAGCACAAATTTATGGTTGATAGTTGAAATACAATCTGCCCAAATTGAAAGTATACAGGCTGACAAACCAACTTAAAAAAAAAAAAAAAACACAAGCATTCACCCAATCTTTCAGTAAAGTCTACGGACATTCACACTACCAAAAGATTCTCCCCATATTCTAGTGGATATATCCTACTGTGTACCCCACCTGCCCCCCTAATCATTTTCACCTGTGCATAGTAATACTACTTGACGGGTCACAGTACTGAGTTATGTGGTCAGAATAGTATTTATCCCCAGAATGTAAACATGATGAGTGACATAGAAAAAAATTAGTTGATCTGAATTCCCTGTTATGTATTTCTTTAATTTTGGTTTGCACAGTAAATGCCATAGATGAAATGTGTTTCAGTTTTTGTCAAGTTAACTACTCCATACACAGTTTGGCACGGAAACCTTAGTTTCATCCACAAAAACTATGCCAAGATAAATAAAGCTAATAATGATGGCAAAAATCATGTAAGGTGTAAGGGTATTAGTATATTAGGTTACTATTCATGTATAACACTCATGGTTTTCCAGAAAGAAAAGAGAAAGTAAAATTTAGGAAGTAATTTTCACATACTAAAAATTTATTCAATAATTTTTTACTTTCTTTGTATATATAGACTACTGTTCTTCTCTTATTCTTGACATTGTATATGATTATTTTATGACAGTGGTACCTTCTGATGTGTGAAAAATTGCAGGGAATAACTCATGAATAAACAGACAAAAGATGGTGCCTGAAACAAAAATAGTGATAAATCAGCCTGTCATCTGCTTCATAACATGATTGATGAAACTCTCCCTAGAATGATTGTAATATTTGACTTTTTTTTTTTAGATCCTTTGCCACCCAGAAGCCTCTTGAAAATGCCACTGCAGGACAAGCTGCCACACCTGGTTTGGACAAAGCACTGTACCGTATTGACACAGATATTAGGAGAACAGGACGCATTTCCAAGAAAGACATCGAGGAAATATATGGAGAAATGAAATCCCTTAGTAAGTTATCTTTTTTCTGAATTTTAATTGTTATTGAATATAGTTTGTAACAGAATACTATATTTTAAACTCTACTTTCAGCACCATAAATTATAATTTTGATAAAGTAAAGAACACAATTGCAAAGATATGAAAAGAACTAAATTAACAGTAAGAGAAAATACAGTTATAATATGAGCAAGGAACAATAGATGAGTGAACAAAAGTTTTTCATTCATTAACCAGAGATTTTAAAGGAATATATGTATCATTGCAGTGAACATATAACAGTATTTGTATAGCTACATTGTAGAAGATATAGCAGCAGAAATGCAGAAAAATGCTTTCTATCCCTCATTGATGAAATTGTTCAATCCACAGGGTGTGCAACAAGTACACAAAGTTTACTCCTGATCCGATGCTGTGGCAGTCTTGTACCCGAGGAGTTGCCTGAAGTGCGAACCAAGTTAGTGCAAGACATCTGGGGAACACTTCACCAGCTTGGTAAGTCAGTTTTTTTTTCCCTGTCTGATTACAGTCATTATAAATATTATAAGTTTGTTATGTCAGTTATAGATTTTCATAGCATAGATATAAACATTGTGATGACATATCCTTATAGGAGATCCTTATAGCTTTCCAGGAATGATAGTCTCAACTGTAGTGCTTCAGTGTTGTATATTTACAAGATAACCCTTGATAGAGCTGCATAGTGCAGAGTTTTTCTTAAGAATAACATTAAATAATTTATATATTCTACAGGCCTCCCACTAGACATCAGCCACTACAATGCTCTTCTTCGGGTGTACTTGGAGAATGAGCACAAGTTTTCTCCAACAGAATTTCTTTCCATGCTTGAGCAGAATGGTATTGAACCAAACAGAGTAACATATCAGCGCCTCATATCAAGATACTGTCAGGTGAATATTTTTCATTAAAAGTTATATTGGTGATATAACCATGAATTATAGTGTTGGTTACAACAGTAATCAGTATTATAGTTAAAAGTGATGAGGATCATGTTTGATATACCCATTTTCAGAAAGGAGATACAGTTATTCACAAATAACAGTGAGAATTTCTCTATTACAGGAAGGGGACATTGATGGTGCTAGCAAGATCCTTGAATTTATGAAAGAAAAAGAGTTGCCAGTGAGTGAGAGTGTTTTCAATGCTCTAATTATGGGACATTCCAGAGCCAAGTAAGAAAATTTTCTTCACCAGTTCATTAGAGAATGAAGTATATTCTGAATAGTACTACTCTTTAAACTATGGATAAAGAATAATGTGTTATTTAAATATTTATATGTAATGAATAGTAGTGCTCAGAGTTGCAGTCTTTTTTTCTCTCATTGTATATTGATGTTAAGCAGACATTTTGAGAGTCAAAGACTTGACCTTATCCCCTTTATTATCTTCTATCTTCAGTGATATAGACAGTGCCCGAGGTGTTTTGGGTGTGATGCAAGGGGCTGGTCTAGAGCCCAGCTCAGAGACTTACACAGTGCTCCTAGTGGGCTTAGCAGAGCATGGGGACATGGAAGGGATCAAGGCCACGCTGGCAGAGTGCGGAGCAGCTGACATTGTCCTTCATGACAGAGAGCTTATGGAGGTTATTTATGCACTGGCAGTAAAGGGTCATGATGCATATGTGACAGAGGTGTGTTATATATTTCTTTCTTTCTTTCTTGGGGGGGGGGGGTAAATTTGGAGACATTGATAAAAAGATTTGTATGTAGACTTTATACATGTGCAGATATTGATAAATAGTTTTAGATTTATATATAAGTTTATAAATTTTGATGCAAATATATATAGGTAAACATTTAGATGTACAGTTATATATATTATCATTATGAATCTTGTTGGTATTCACATGCTCATTTACACTTTTCTTGAGGTAAAACCTGTAGCATTCTTACTACAATTGTCTGGTGAAATTTCAGATGACAGAGAAGCTGCAGAAGTTGTCTGGTTACCAGCAGGACACAATGAACCTGATTTACAGATTGCTGAATGGGGGATGCGATAAGGCTGCTTATGAGATGTTCCGTACTATGAATGTACCTCAGAATGAAGAGGGAGAAATGGCTCCAGTTGGCACATTCTTCATCAAACATCTTGTGAAATCTAATATGGTAAAAACTTTGTGACATATAGTAGAGGATAGATTAAATTATTTTTTTTATGTACAGCTGTGTAAAGATGCAAAATATCTCTGGCTTAATATTGAGTGAGTGATTAAAATGTCATGTCATGATTGTTTATGATGATTATTGATTAGATATAGATTTGTTTTATTGTTTTTATTGTTTTTATTATTATTATTATTTTTTTTTTTTTTTTAATTATTTCCTCTCCATTCTAGTTGTTAGTAATGTTTGCCAATTCTGTAACCATACAGCATATCAGTTATGATAGATAACAATAGACTGCAATCATGAGTTGATTCTTTTCATGCATATTTCCAGCCTGTTTCCAAAGTTGTGAGTTACTGCCAAGAGTTCAAGAAGGAAGGGCTGAACATGTATGCCCTGGAAAGAGCTCTCGAAGCTACCCTGAACAATGGGAAGCCCGATGCAGCACTTGCCCTGATGAGGGTAATGAGGGAGGATGGGTCACCCATAAGGACACATTACTTCTGGCCCATCATTGTGCATTACAGCAAACTCAAGCAGAAAGACAGTGAGTTTGAATGTATTTGTGCCCTTTTCTTTCTTTCTTCTCTTTCTCATTATATACTTTTAACCCTTTGGCACCAGGTAATGGAACAATCCACTTAGTCACCAAATGGGCAGTTTGGTGATATTGGGATTATTGTGATCATATTGTCAGTAATAATAGTAGTAGGAAATAAAAGATGAATAAAAAATCTGAAAATCAAGAAAATGGTAACTAAGGTCTTGTAGAGCCATTTATGTGTAAGCAACATTAACTAAAATCACATTAGATATGACATGTATTTTTGCCATTAGTGGATTAATTTGTTATTTCTTTTTCTTTTAAACTTCCCTTAACCTAAGTATTTGTCTTGCATTTCTGCCTAACAATTATATCAATCCCATGATTTAACTAATAACTATACTGGTAATATAAAATGTGGTTATTCATGTTCATATTATTAGTACCATTATTTTTTTCCAGTGATTTACAACACCGTGAAGGAGATGATCTCACTAGAGGTGCCCTTAACCTTAGAAACTTTCAAGGACTATGTGATTCCTGGAGCCATTGAGAAGGAAATCGACCATGAGGCTCTGATCTCTGCCCTAAAGGACTGTGGCATGTCTGTCCCAGCCATCATCAACAGCTGCATTGCTTACCACCTTGACAGTAATGATATAGTGGCAGCTGCTGATTTGTGTGAGTACCTGCATGTAACTATTCTGTAGGGTGGAGAGGATTTGCTATTATTGTATGTGTATTATTATCAGTGTTATTGTTAATATTATTAAATGTTTTTTGAACCGCAGAACTAATTATTTGAGGTTTGAGTGCCTTTAGTAGCAAAAATATTATTTACATACTATTACAACATTAGAAAATCCTTAGCATTGGATCCATAAAAATCTCATATCTCTTTCTCTTTTTTATTATATAGTATCCAAATACAGATTAAGAATCACCCCAGTTTTACGTAGGGAGTTAGCGACTTCCTTTTGCAAGACTGAAGAAGCTGTTGCAGCTGCCAACGTCCTCGGCCAGATGGTCACTAACAACCAGGAAACAGGTAATAGCTCATCATTAATCCCTAAAGACCACAATTTCTTGTCCTAGCTTGCCCAGATCACAAAAAACACAAAATATTCACATTTCAGCCAAGGAAATTTTCACTTAACCCAATGGCGTCTGGTATAAAAAATTAAAAAAAACTCTACGCTCTGGCGAACGGCGGCAGCGCGACGACTCTGAGCGCGTGAATTCGGTACATCAAGCCGAATCATTGCCTCGGGGCGTTTTGGCGCGGCGCCGCTGCGGACAGCCGCACGCCTCAAATCGGGCGTATTGTTATGACGGCGATAGCCATGACCCGTCGCCATTGGGTTAAGTGTGTTTTTAGTTCACAGATTTACACACCAGAAAATGTCTGTCACATAGCTGTTTGATAGTGAAGCATCAAATGGAAAAAAAGTTACCAAAGTCTTAGAAAATAGAGTGAAAGAGAGAGAGTAGGGGACTATAGGAAATGGAGGTGGGAGTTGAAATAAAGAGTTATTTCATAATTGTTTCATCGATCCACTGGTTAAAAGAGGCATCATGAGATGCTTTTATGATGAAGATAAAGGGGTGTACTTAGAAGAAACTTGTCAGTGAAAACAAACCTAATAAAGGAGCCTATTAAAACTATCCAATGAAAAATATTTATGCATATATAGGTAAAAGACAAAAGACAAAAAAAACACAAAAAAAACAGGAGACAGCTTTATGATATATATATATATATATATATATATATATATATATATATATATATATATATATAAATTATAACAGGAGACAGCTATATGATCTATATATTACAATTAATTATTTATTTTTATGTTCAGTTTTTGGCAGCAGTTTTAGCCGTTCATATTTTCAACAGCTGGAGAAGCAGACGTTGAAGGAGATTCTGCGGAAAGCAAACCCAGGGCCAGGGAACATCAGGATATTGCTGGGATGTTCCTTTTTGATGTTATGTTCTTATCCCGGAACACCCAGGTGGTTGAAAGATTGGAGAAATTGCTCCAAGTAAGTTCAGACTCTCACTATGTTAGGGTTCCAAGTTTATATATTTAGAGGTATAGATAAAGGAATAGATGCAAGTGACCATGTTTCTTTGTGTTGTATAAGTTTCAACTAAAAAATAAATAACTCAAAACACTGTAATGTAGACAACATTCAACCCCAGATCTCTTTTATTTGAATATTTATTATGTATATTGTATCATATATACTAGTTTATTTGGCTTAGTTCACCTGTATAAGGTCATGAAATTTCCTTTCACAAATGTTATAAGCCTGGTTGAGATGCCAATTGCACATATTTTTTTTTTAGTACCAGTGTTTGCTTTTCTAATGCAAACAAGATTCTGTTTGCAGTGCGGAAATTGTTCTTTATTATTTCTTTACTAAAATTCAAGGTTTACATTGACTTCAACTAGAAGATTCCCTTAATGTCTCTGAACAACAGCTTTATATAGTCCTTAAAGGGTAAATCAAATTTTTGAATCGAGACAATTGATACATTTTGCTGTAATACTGATAGTAATACTGTATTCTTGTTTTAACCATATTTAACCCAATGGCGCCGGGTATAGAAAATTTTAAAAAACTCTACGCTCTGGGGAACGGCGGCAGCGCGCCGACTCTGAGCGCGTGAATTCGGTACATCAAGCCGAATCATTGCCTCGGGGCATTTTGGCGCGGCGCCGCTGCGGACAGCCGCACGCCTCAAATCGGGCGTATTGTTATGACGGCGATAGCCATGACCCGTCGCCATTGGGTTAGTAAAAGCATTCTCAGCATTTTCTTTTCGATCTGGCAGGCTATGGAAAACAGGGGTATAAGCATCAGCAGTACCTGTGCTTCAGACATCCAAGCTCGTCTTGGTGAAAATGCAACCAGCTCTATCACTAGTCTATTAGAACGACTCTCATCAGGAGAACTTACACTCCAGCCACTTTCAAGAGAAAGCCAAGGTCCTTTGGTAGGTTCTTTGTGATGGTGTTGACCAGGAAATGTAAATGTTGTGAAGTTAGCTAAAACTATCCCACTGTTATAGCAGATAAACTGAATCTCTACACCTAACTTCACAATTTTTCTTTTTGGTTTATCATATTCTTTCATGATTGTGAAATATATTCAAGAAAACTGACTGAATCTCTACATATCTGAAATTTCTTCAACAGAATACACAGAGCGTAACAGAATTGGAACGCCGCTTGACTGAAATGCAGATCAAAAACTTGCCAGGGACCCCAATACTTAGCCAGCTGCTGATCTCATATGCACGTAATAAGAATGTGGAAAAGGCAGAGGAAATGAAGAGGGTAAGAACAGAAATGTAGTGCAGATAGTGCAGCACAAACATGATTTATATATGCATGTGTTCCATTTTTTTTTTTTTTTTTTTTTTTTTTATTATTATTATTTTTTTTTAAGTTAGAAGAATAGAGAACTGCAAGATAAATAAATAAGTAAATAGAAAAAAAAAAGAAAACTTGGATTCATATTTATGTATACACATGAATTTAAGAATTAATGGGAATATTTGATTAACAGGTGGTGGTTGATGTACCCTCATATTTTGTCAATATTTTCCTGTAAACACAGCTCCAATAGAATAATCTGTTCCAAATACCAAATGCCAAATGCTGAATTGAGTCACTCAGGTTGAATGATGACATGAATGGGTTGATAGGAGCACCAAAGGGTCAGCACAGGCTTGCACCAGGCTTAAAAGTATGGTCGTATGAGCATTAATCCCTGACAGATCCTTGATAATGTGCATGCTCTCCAAAGATATCAATTTTACTTCACAAATTTCACTTTGTGTTGATTAGTTTTCAGTGTACAGCTTTGCCATTTAGAAGAATACTCTGGCTTGAATATAAGATAATCCATCATATTTACTGTATGAAATGCATTACTAATTGTACATTAGTTTTGTATTTTCTTAAAAGACCATGTGCAACTACATTATTTATCATATCAATCATTTTTCTAGAAAAGTGTGCTACATATGTAGTTGTGATAATCAAATTCTTTGTATCATCACTTGCATTATGTTGTTTCATTAAAGATCTTTAAATATAGACTTGTATGCAGGTCAAACTTTTTAATTTGTAAAGATCATTAACATGTAATATCAACAGGTGGTCTTTATCAAATGTTTGATTTGAAGTTTTATTCAAGTTATACCAATAGCGCATGCTAATAAAGTGTGTTTATCACTGTGTGACCAGTATTCACATGGAATTAGTGAGTTTTGCACATCTTGGAATTGTAATGTGCTCGAAATTTCCCAGTGTGACCACGCCTTTACAGAACTTTCATCCTTTGTTGGTCAAAAGACAACATGGTCATTGTGTACACTCACCATAAGTAATCCATTGCCAATAACACTTGCTCACATCATGTACTGCCCATTCAGTGGTGAAAGTAGGAACATTGAACAGTCACTGACTAACGGCAGTCAATAATGTAACCAATCAGAGGTGGCATAATGTTATGTGTACAGCCTGTATAGTGTCAACACCACCAATGTGCCAAATTCTTTTAGACAATGCTAAACTTAGGTCCATGTTAACATAGGGGTTAACTTTCAAGATATGAATGATAGCAGTTTCCAGTAGTGGGGTAGGTGATAGTAAAGGGATGAGTGTATGCATGTATGTATATACATACATAAAGATACATATGATGATGATACTAATAATAGTGATAATTGTTATTATAATGTTCTTTTCATTTTTCAACCCAGAAACTTGAGGCAGAGGAGTTCATCCTTGGTATAGGCCAGTCAGTCCTCCTCATCGACATGTATGTAAGTGCAGGCAGGCTGGATGATGCCCTGAGAGAGCTAGGAGAGATGCAGAAGAGAAACCCTGATGTGAAGCTGACACCCTTAAAAGTGATGAAGATGGCACAGTTGATGCTCACAGAAGGGAAAACTGATGGTGAGATTTATATATATATATATCTGTGATGAATTTAATTGGTTGCTTAAAGTGTTCTGTAAGTTTGGGGATATAAGTGACCACACCCCTTGTACAGCCTACACTATATATAAACTGAATAAAATACACAATTGACCACACACATTTTTCTAGATGCCATAAAGCTGATAGGGGACCATGCTCCTGAAGATGTGGACAAGAGTCAGGACCTGGCTGTCAGTAATTCCTGCTGGCGAATGGTCAATATTGTGGCAGAAAAGGGCGACCTCTCATCAGTCAAACGCCTCTTGGATGTTGTGCTTGATAAACAGATTGTTGATCCAACTTCTACTATCCTTGGACCTCTTATAAAGGCACATCTTGTGAAGTAAGTGAATTTTGTGCACTTAATGTCTTGGAGGATGTTCAAAGTAGTCTGTTAAAAGCACTAGTAGAATATTTGATGATGTACTTTGTGTAGCCTGCTGTATGTGGAAAAGTTCTGGCTTTGTTTATACAAGTTATGTTGTTGTTGTTGATGTTATTATTATTGTTATTGTTAGTGACACTGGGCAACTTTACTTGTTTAATTGATATTGATTTTCTCCCTTTTTTTTCCAGTGATGACTTAAGCGGAGCTATGGAAGAGTTTGAAAGAATTTGTAAAGAATACAAAGTAACACCATGGAAACATGAACTCACACAGCGATGCATTAAGCTAGAGGACACTGAAAAGTAAGTACTCAGATTTAGAATTATGTTCTAAAAATGTTCTTATCCAATTCACTGTTATGAGTAAGATTGGTATCACTCCCTGGGAAGTGAGGTTTTGGACATTGGTTAAAAAAATCAAATCCATCCCATGGATTGTATGAAGATACTCTGTTTAACAAAGTGTACTTAGATTGTCTGCCTTTTATTTTTATTTTTCCCTCCTCCTTTCACATTCTCCCTCTTGATTAATTTTATTTCTTTTATTATTATTATTATTATTTTATTATCATTATTATTATTATTTTATTATTATTATTATTATTATTATTGTTACTGTTATTATTATTGCTGCTGTTCACTTGCTGCTTTAATATTTTTTTCTGTTTGTGTTATTCTTCAGTGTGGCTTTTGTAGTTTTTTTCTTTCTGTTCCTTTTTTTTCTTCTTTAGCTTTTCTTCTTATTTATCTTCTTCTCCCAGTTATGTTTGATTTAAACAAGCTTGACACACAAAAACTAAAGACTGACCTTTACCTTGCAGGCTTCAAAAGATAATGGACCTCAGCATTGAAGTCCATGGTGAGATGAACAGCTTGTACGACCTGGTGTTTGGGTTCATAGAGTGTGGCAGGATAAGGCAAGCCAAGAAGATCCTGGAGGTAAGGGCTTTAAGTTATGTAGGGGGGGGGGGGGGGGCTGTGATTTATGGAAAAAATGGGATCATGGTGATTCTCTCTTTCTTTCTTTCTTTCATTCTCTCTTTCTTTCTTTCATTCTTTTTCTCTCGTTATTTCTTTCATTCTTTCTCTCTTTCTTTCTTTCATTCTTTCTCTTTCTTTATTTCTTTCATTCTCTCTCCCCCTCCCCCTCCCCCTCCCCCCTCCCCCTCCCCCTCTCCCTCTCCCTCTCCCTCTCCCTCTCCCTCTCCCTCTCCCTCTAACCCTCTCCCTCTCCCTCTCTCCCTCTCCCTCTCCCTCTCCCTCTCCCTCTCCCTCTCCCTCTCTCCCTCTCCCTCTCCCTCTCCCTCTCCCTCTCCCTCTCTCCCTCTCTCCCTCTTTCCCTCTTTCCCTCTTTCCCTCTTTCCCTCCCTCTCTCTCTCTCTCTCTCTCTCTCTCTCTCTCTCTCTCTCTCTCTCTCTCTCTCTCTCTCTCTCTCTCTCTCTCTCTCTCTCACTCTCTCTCTCTCTCTCTCTCACTCTCTCACTCTCTCACTCTCTCACTCTCTCACTCTCTCACTCTCACTCTCACTCTCACTCTCTCTCTCTCTCTCTCTCTCTCTCTCTCTCTCTCTCTCTCTCTCTCTCTCTCTCTCTCTCTCTCCCTCTCTCCCTCTCTCCCTCTCTCTCCCTCCCTCTCTCCCTCCCTCTCTCTCCCTCCCTCTCTTCTTCTCCCTCTTCCCTTCCCTCTTCCCCTCCCCCTCTTCTATCTCTTTCTCTCTAACCAGTTGACTCTGTCTAATTATTTGATATTGAAAACTGCAATGATGCTGTTTTATGAAAGAAATGTTTGCAACCTTTTCAGACTCCAGGATTGCGCGCCCGTCATACCAAGCTTGAACAGCGCTGCAAGAGGTACTTAGAGGAAGGAAAGATAACAGAACTGGAGAACCTCGTGGCTGTTACTCGGGACATCTTTGATGTTGATAGAAATATGATGTACATGTATCTCCTTCAAGCCTATGGTGAGTGAAATTTAACACCCAAGTAGAGTTTTTTTTTTTTTTTTTTTTTTTTTTTTTAAGTTTTCTTCACCTGTCATCAAGGGGTTAAAGATCATATTATCTGCATATATTCTATGTATGATGTATGTTACTTCTCATTGGCAAAACAGAGAAGCAGAAGGACTGTGACAAGGCCCTGGGCATTTGGACATCAATGCAAGAAGAAAGTATCGAACCAAATGATGCCTTCCTCCTGAGGCTTGGCAAGATGCTGAAGAAGCATGGACGAGAAGTACCGTTTGTTATGCCAGTCGAACAGATAGAGGTGTCCAGCCCATCAGAAGCTAAGGCTCCTTCCTCCACCCCATCTCAGCCGAAGTCAAGGTTCCGTGCAGCTCTGAAGGAGAAGGATTTAGCCACTGCCATGAACCTGAAAACAGAGTGAGTGTTAGATTTTTATCATGTTCGTTTTAGCCCCTTGGATCTGGGTGCTTCGCTGCCTGTACGTGGCCCAAAATATAGGCATTAGGCTTACTTGAGCGACCGCTCTGACAGGTGTGCGGGTTGTAGGCCAGAGGCAGTAAGCACTTGTATGCGTTGATGAGATATCATGCCTCTTTTTCACAGTGTTATTTTCTCTTTTTCTGCATAAGTCTTTTTAGTTTTTATTATATTTGCATTTGGTATGCTGTATCCAGATGGCAATAGACTGTTTCCCTTGCACAGACTCCATATCATCTCTCAAGGGAATCCATAACTCAGTGCAATGATGATAATAACAATAAGAAACATTTTGTTATTTGTGTATTTTTTTTAGTTTTTTGTTTTATTCAGTTTTCTGAATACAACCTGCACTGCTGGTCACAAAAGAGCAGGAATAAGATCCTGAGCATGTAAATAGCATCCTCCCTGGAGCAGGGTGTCTACCAGTCACCCAGCTCACAGATAGTATATTCCACACCTATATATCAATGGAAATAATACAAGAGCCCCTTTCTAATTATCCACTGAATTATTCCCATCACCCCGCCCTTCAGCCAAATTCTTATGACAGCAGGTTAACGTCACCCGCCACACAGCCAATTTTTTCCATAACGGCATGTTCTTATCATCCAGGCCATGGGGTTAAGCTTGTATATTGCATGATCTTAGACTCCTTTTCTTGACTTTATATTTCCTCTTTATTAAGTTTGTACTCATGAAGTTTATATTTCTTGTAGAATTGAATCGTCTGGAGGACAGTTGAATGTGCGTGAGAAGTCAGAACTGATAGAGACTCTGGTCCAGCAAAGTCAGATCACTGAAGCAACAAGGGTAACAAGGGATATGCTAGTGGCTGGCGCCCACCCCATTCCACGCATCTTCAAGTATCTCATCAATGAATTGGCTAAAGGTGGCGATGTGGAGAACTTGACCTTCTTTGGGAAGTACATAGCAGATGTAAGTTGGAGTTAATTTGTTTGTTTCTTATATGTAAAAAGATATTTGGTGTCACAGTTGTACTCTCCCTTTTTTTCTTTTATTTTATGCTTATAGAATTTATAGTTCCATTCTCATTAAGTAGACTTTACTTAAGACCCCTTATTTTCCACAAGAAAAATGAATCCAAGTTTCCACATATAGAACCACTTTATCTCATAACAGACAGTCAAGAAAAGTATCTCGTATGACAATCGACTCAGCAACGCATACCTGGCAAGTGGTCGTGCGAATGAATGCCTGGATCACTTGATCCATGAAATAGATACAGCTTCTGAGGCTGACATCCCACACCTCAAGCAGAAGTTTCCTAGAGGTGGCATTATAGGCTTCATGGAGAAGGAGCCTAGCAGCTTAGAGAAAGGTAACCTTGAGTTGTGTTGAAGTTCTTATGAGGTGTTTTGTGTGAGTGTGGGTGTGTACATATGTGCGCACTCACATTTTTACATCTTTCCTTTTTTGTCCCTCTCCTTATGCCATAATATTAGAATATATCTAAAAGGTAAATGTGAATATGCATATGCCAAGTCTTAAAACAGTATTTTAATAATGTAATACTGAAGTGCTGAAGATCAATTCCAAAATCATTATTTTTAAAAGTTATTAATAATAATATAATTATGAACATTCCAGTGAAGGTGCTGAGTGACAAGTATGCTGCACATGGCTTTGTGGGTCCTGCAAACAGTCTTTGGCAGCATCTCTTTTGTGAAGGCCGACATGAAGAGGCACAGGAGGTAAGCCTGTAAACATGCAATCCCCCTCCCAGTCACAAACACATACATAACAGGAAAATGTTTAAGATTGTTCAAAAAAGGCAATTGCCAGACTTTCCTTATTGCTTTTTTTCCAACATTTCCAAAGAATAAAAGACTGGTACATCATGTTGCTCCTCACTTAACTTTTTTTTATTTTCCAACAGATTTATAACAAATATCTTTCTGGGAAAAATGAACGCCTCATGTTCAAGAAAATACTGATGAAGTCTCGAGAGGACCACAATACAGCCTTGGTGGCTAAATTGAGTGAAACCTTAAATGCCAGAAAAGATACTCCTAGCATTGCTAAGGGATTGGTATACAGCTGCTGGATTGATATCCTTTGTAAGTAGTTTTCTCAAAGAAAATCCCTAGCTATATATCTCATTCTCTTTCTCTGCCTCTCCCTCTCCTACTGCTCTGTTTTCCTCCCTCACACACTCCTTGTTATTTCCTCAAGCTCACTTTGTCCCTTATACTTCCCCCATACTTTCCTCTCCCTCTCACCCTTTTTCCTTCCCCCTTCCCTCTTCCTTTTCCCTCTCTCTCCTCTTACCCCTCATCCCTTTGACTTTCCCAGTAATTTTTCTCTCCTTTGTCAAAAAAGATTACTATTTTCTCTTATTTCTGCCACATATTTAGACATTTATTTGCTAGTAAGAATTTTACTTTATTACTAATTAATTTTATGCCCAGGTAACACAAGCAAATATGACGAAGGCCTAGCAACGTTGGAGGAGAGCCTGAAGCACCTCTCACTGGCAGATTATAACACATCAGCTCTCAACAGACTAAAAGCAGGCGTGGAGATGTCTAACAAAACATTCCCTTATACTATCCCAGAAAAGGTAAATATATTATTTTAAATCGAATATCCCATGATATTGTCAATATTGTAATTTTATAGGTTTGATTATGTGGTTTTGATTTTTCAACTTATAAACTTTGGTTGCTTTTGGTAAAATTATTGTTTTTATGCTCTTTATTTTGGGTGATCATTGTAGATGCTTGTGTTTTGAAAACTAGTGGATCTTCCCACTTTTTCCTTTACAATATTTAGAGTTCAGAGTATTAACAGAGCAACCCAGAGATCGTACTTAATTACCAGAAAACTAAAATTAATGAGAGAACTTTGACCAACACTGTTGACAAAGAAGGTGTGTACTGCAGTACTTCTTAAATATCTTCTTTTTACAGACGAAGACAGACCGAAAGAATACAAAGAGCAGCAGCAGCAGTAGTAGCGATAGTGATTCAGATTAGATGCATAAGTTATTATTTTGAAAAAGAAATAGTGAGGTTAATGGAGTTGTTAAGTTGTTATATAATATGTAATATTGTATGTTATATGCCAGGTGTAACAGACCAGTGATTTGGATAATGTTTAAATTAAACCAAATATTTACAGTTATTTAATTGTCAAATATTTTTCCAAATGTAGATGATATATGAATTATCAGTATTTCCATATACCAAGTATGAATGATTCCCTCTTATTATGTAAATGTACATAAATGTGTAAAACAAAAAATAATTGCATCAACTCTTAAATGGCTGTATATATATAGACTGCTGCACAGGCAGGTTGAAGACAAGATCCCTTGGTGTATATTTAGCTATGCTCAAGTAAGCACAAGAATACCATTGCAAAAGAAACATTAAATGGTATGGCTCTGTTATGAAGAAGGCGAAGGTTCTCAATTAAAAATGGCGTGAGTTACAATAATAGAATGTGGCTGTATTCACTGGCCGTCTGGTTGTCTGTGTTTACTGTATTTGTATATTTATGTAAATAACTTTTTGATAATAGTTTTGTTTCCTTTTCCTGTAGAAAACTAAATATAATTTGCTTTAGGAGTAATATGGTGTCAAATTCGATCCACCGTTGGGGGGGGCAGGCTGAAATCTGCGGTTATTTTACTGGACATTTCTCTTTTGTAAATCATATTTGCCCCTTCATGATACCAGTACTTAATGCTGTTGAACTCGTGTTTAAGTTGACGTGCAATGTCGATCTATATTTCTTTGTCCTCGAGTTCTCACACACAAAAAAAATAATCATTCTTATTACTTATAGGAATTATTTTCACTGCTTTAGTAATTTTGTTACTGGCATCAATTTAACTAGTATGACACATCATAATATTAGTGTGAATGTTATTCCTGTTATTATTATTACAATCATCATAATTATCATTATCATCACCATTACATGAGTAATAGCAGTAAAAGTTATAGTGCTAATAATAATGAGGATGATGATGATAACAATGATAGTGATACTGATGACAATAATAATTTTATTATCATTATTATTATTATACCTATTAATATTAGTAGCGGTAGTGGTTTTACCAGTATTAACTATTATTTGCCATTGCTATTCCACTTCTACCATTATCATCACCATTAACGTTATTATTGTGACCATGATTAATTTTCACGACACAAGATCCTACACACCAGGCACCCGTTACCGTCCCTTGTTCCTTTTTTCGGAGCTGACAAAACAGAAAGAAACTTAAATTAAATTAGTAAAAATGGCTATCGAGGCGGAACCACGGAGACGCGTTGACTTATCATTCGCATTTTAGAAATACGCAAACAAGGGGGGAAAAAAAGACATGTAAAACAGCATGCAGTTTAACAAATTAGTAGTTTATTGGTTAAAAAAAAAAAAAAAAAATGCTTAAAACACGAACGGCTAGCTTGTTAGGCGATACTCGAGGACGGCGGAGCACTAACTTTTTCCTCTGATGGCGCCCTCGACTCACGCACAGCTATTTTTTTTTTTACTGCCCCCGCATGGACAGGTAAATGAATGGTATTTTTATCTCTATGGTATCATACAGTGGCGTGATGGCTCCAAATTGGCTGGGGGGGGGGGGGCCACTGATCGTTTTTTGGCGCCCCCCTCCCCTCCAAAAGAACTATGCCTTAGGTTAATCTCTAGGGACGCAGCTATGCCGAGTTATCATCTTTTTTACATTTTGTTTTGGAAGGCTTTTGGCGCCCCTTGACTCCTGGTCGCTGTGGGGGCCCGTACCCCCCCCCCCCCCCCGGCCACCACGCCACATGTATCATATACAAAATGTAATGCAGTAGTATTATGCATGGATATATT
>NC_061819.1:6279091-6299091 GCF_019202785.1 Penaeus chinensis | reverse complement strand
GGTTATTGATTCTTATTAGCCTGTTTTTATTAATAGGTAACCATTAATGAGCAGCATAAAATAGCTGTACTTAGCTAATCAGTCTTCAACATTTTCTCTCTCTCTCTCTCTCTCTCTCTCACACACACACACACACACACATACACACACACACATACTCTCCCTCTCTCACACAAACATATATATACATACACGTGTGCATATACACACGCACACGTACACACACAGAAACAACAAACAAACAACAAAATAAAGGGGTGAAATATAGAGGGGGGGGGGGAGGGAAGGTAAAGTGGGAAAGGGAAACAAGTTGTAGATTATGAGTAGGGGAGGGGGGCGACACCCCTTGCATGCCATTATTTGCTTTTATTAACATAATTTGGAGAGGAAGGAGGTAAGTGTTATGGTAAGTGGACTCAAGAACGTATTTGTGGCTTTATTTTTATAATTATTTATATTTTATTTTTGTTTTTGTGCTGGCAAAACAAGTGAACAGGAATTAGTATTATTATTGTTATCAATACTTAGCGAAGAACAAGAAGGCTTTTTGTTTGATTTTATTTTTGTTGTTTTATTAACATGTTCATTCATTTATTATTTGTTTTACTTTATATATGAACAAGAACAAGAACAAGTAAGTACTTTTTATGGAATTTATTTTTGATTTGTATTTTTTTTTTTTTTTTTTTTTTTTTTTTACTTTTACGGTTGAACAAGTGAGCGAGAAAGATTTTTATTCTACTTTTTATTTTATTTTAATTTATGTACTTTTATACTGTGTTTTTATGTAGATGTAATAGAAACATAGAAATAACACGGCGAACAGAATGCATAATAAAGAGGAAAAATACTAAAAAAGGAAAAGGTAGAGGGTGATGATGATATGTTGAAATGGGTGTTATAAAACAATGGCATATATGCATATCGTGCTATATGGAACCGGATCAAGTGTACAAGTTGATCACAGACCATCGAGTCAGAGTCCGTAGCAAGTTTGTACGATGTTCAGTCCTTGAAATCTCTCCGTTTATAGTTGGGGAATTGATTGCTGTGACAATTGGGTCTGACTTTCCAAAGAGGGAGGGGACGAAAGGAGAGCATAAAATAAATAGATAAATTAATTTCATAAAAATAAAATCATAATGGTGATAAGGGTGATAGGAACAAAAGCAGTAAAACAACAAAACAGTAAAAACAGTAACCGAGAGAGAAATGGTTCAAAATAAACGAACGAAAAGCAAAGTAACAAAGTGACCGTAAATATGTACAAACTGTTGGGCATAATTGGAGGCTGGTTATGGTTAGGGGTGTAGTATTTAAGAACATAAAAGAATATAACAAGAACATAATAACAAGTCTTTTTTTTCTTCTTCTCTTTTGGAGTATTATTTGTTTTCTCCTTTTTTCCGTAGAACATCTCCATCCTGCTCATCCTCTGACTCGCATGCCTGCCTTATGCAATTGAACGAGTGCTCTCCCATAATCACAGACAATCGAGTCAAAGTCCGTAGCAAGTTTGTACGAGGTTCATTCCTTGAAATCTCTCCGTTTATAGTTCGTCAGCGCTGATCCCAAAATTTATATTTCTCGTTCATGTCTGGAGTTCGCGGGAGAGGGAGAGCAAATATTCGTGACTGAATGGTTGGCAATATAATGTGACATTTAATTCTATATTGATTAATGTAAACGCCTCTTTATTTTTTTATAAATAAATATATTTAGTTATATATATAATTTAATTTTCGATACGTTTTGTGATTTTGTATTTATTTTATATTTTATAAAAACTAGACTAATGGAACAAAGAGAATGGTGAACTTTTTTTTTATGATAACGAGGAACGATTAACGATTAGTGGCTTATTAGATAAAAAAAGCTGATAACATGAATCATTATTTAACTACTTCACTAAAATGCAACTAATTAACTACATTTTTAAATTTTATTATATTAAACTTTTGTATTTTATTTACAATTATTTAATCTTATATTTCATTTTTATATTGCAATGAACAAAAGACGAGAGTAAATAATGCTGTTTATATTGACATGTTCCACTGTAATTTTTCTGGCTTACCCCTCGTCACGGAATTATTGTATGGTCGCCAAGTTAGAGTGGAAGTCTGAAGCAGATGCGTATGCGTGTTACATATATATATATATATATATATATATATATATATATATAGAGAGAGAGAGAGAGAGAGAGAGAGAGAGAGAGAGAGAGAGAGAGAGAGCGAGAGATAGAGAGAGAGAAAGAGAGAGAGAGAGAGAGAGAGAGAGAGAGAGAGAGAGAGAGAGAGAGAGAGAAGAGAGAGAGAGAGAGAGAGAGAGAGAGAGAGAGAGAGAGAGAGAGAGAGAGAGAGAGAGAGAGAGAGAGAGAGAGAGAGAGAGAGAGAGAGAGAGAGAGAGAGAGAGAGAGAGAGAGAGAGAGAGAGAGAGAGAGAGAGAGAGAGAGAGAGTGTATGTGTGTGTGTGTGTGTGTGTGTGTGTGTGTGTGTGTGTGTGTGTGTGTGTGTGTGTGTGTGTGTGTGTGTGTGTGTGTGTGTGTGTGTGTCAACTAGGTCTGATTTGCAAATGGGGAGGGAACGAAAAAAGAGCATGTTACAGAATATAATAGTAAAAGAAAAAGGTGATAATAATATATGGGGAACAGAGTAGCAAAAGGAACAAAACAAAAGAAAACAAACGAACAAAAAGGAAGTGTTGATGCTGGTTTGTGGATTAAGAATTGAGTAAAGCATCAGGGTATATAGTAGAAAGTGACTGGTTTGTATTGAGGAATTTGTTATACAACACACACACACACACACACACACACACACACACACACACACACACACACACACACACACACACACACACAATATATATATATATAATATATATATATGTATGTGTATATATATATATGTATATATATGTATGTATATATATTTGTGTGTTTGTGTTGTATATGTATATTGATTTTTATATGTATATGTATATATATTGTCTTCAAAAAAAATGTCGCAGTTGTGCAGCTTGTGGCTAAGCTCATATGCTATTTCCAGTGCATCTGCATATCATACCAACCACCACTGTGTATTGTAACTAGAACTTTTGTTTATCCTAATGAAATGTAAATAAACATGACTATTTAAAAATAAGCGTTCATTGTTGGGTGTTTATTAGCCGCAGTACGAAGAGAAACTGGAGCCTTAAACAGAGAGAAAAGTCCGGTTCACAATCAGCGGTAGTAACGAGGCGTAATTGGTGGTTTCGGGTGGCAATTAATCCCAATTTTGGTTTAATTGGTGAGGGAAGATTATTATTATTATTTTTGTTCATAAATGGCGCACATCGCATATACGTCCTCGATATACATGTATATATATACATATGTGTGTGTGTGTGTGTGTGTGTGTGTGTGTGTGTGTGTGTGTGTGTGTGTGTGTGTGTGTGTGTGTGTGTGTGTGTGTGTGCAGTGGCGGATTTAGGGGGGGGGGGGCAACTGGGGGCAGTTCCCCCTCCCTCGCTTCTCTGTAACTGGTGTGGCGCCCCCTGTTGGAAGTGCGGCGCCCCTCTTCCATGAAATGACATCTGATATACTGACGGAGGAACCTCATGGCCTTCATCGTTCTCGGATCATCCATAAACGAAACAAATAATCGGAAATTGTCCTTCTCATTGTCAATTCATTATAAAACACAGAATTACAATCTGTCTCTGTCGAGGTAGTGGCAGGGTATAAAAAGTAGCATGGGTAAAAATTTTCATGAACAATTTTCAAACCACTCAAAGTAAGTTTGACCTACGGTGTAAACTAAACTTGATTTCCTACAGGAACATAGTGATGGTACAAAATCAATCAATTACCGAAGGTTTATAAGCGCCCCCCTTTATCAACTCCCCCCCCCCCCCCTTCAGAAAAGTTCTGGATCCGC
The DNA here is from genome assembly GCF_019202785.1 of Penaeus chinensis. Taxonomy (NCBI): domain Eukaryota; kingdom Metazoa; phylum Arthropoda; class Malacostraca; order Decapoda; family Penaeidae; genus Penaeus; species Penaeus chinensis. The sequence continues at coordinate 6,295,165 of NC_061819.1, read as the reverse complement.
CCCTGTGTGTGTGTACCCGCGCGCTCGTGTGTGTGCGTGTCATCTTTACTAATATTTCTCTTGTGTCCTATTCGAGATACAATAGGTACCAACAGTCATGACGATAATACACCTTGAATAATATATAAGCTACACTTACTGATATTAGAAGGCGACTGACTCAATCCTCCTGAGTCATACGCCGGATCCGAACGAGAGTTATGGGAAAAGAGAATACGATCCCTTTTTCCTCAGCTGATTGGCTCGTTCACATCCCCTGACAGTCATCTGGAATAGGATCCACAGGAATCGAAGACCCTCCCCTGTTAACTTCGATACTGCCCGTATTCCCTATTGAAACCTCAATCACCAATTTTATTTTCGATGATCAATTTGCTTAATTCTAGTTTTATTTGGCTTCTTGTAATGTCCCAATAACAGTAGCAAATTAATTAATAGGTCAGAGATGGCAGGATGGCTCAGTACGGCGCTCTCTCAGAAGCGAAATTTACATTACATAAATTTGAATTCTTACCAAGACATACACACACAAAATAGTTGGAAGAACAAGAAAGCACACGAATATGCCGAAGGTCTTTTCTCTGCATTGCTTCTTCAGAGCATAGGTATCTATGCACACACACAAATATATATATATATATATATATATATATACATATATATGCATACAAACAAACACACACATACATACACACACACACCTATATATATATATATATATATATATAGATTTATATATATAGAGAGATATATACATATTTACACACATACATATATATGTATACATATATTTATGTATACATATATACGTGTATGTATGTGTACATATATATTCATATACATACAATATATACATATATATGAATATATATACATATCTATATGAATATATATATATATATGAATATATATACATATATATAACTATATATATATACGTATATGCATATGTATACACACACACCCTCACACTCTCACACACACATGTGGGTACGTGTGTATGTATATGTATATATACATATACACATACACACACACACGTGTATGTGTGTATATGTATATATGTATGTGTGTGTGCGTGTATGTATGTATATTTATATATGTTTGTATATACATATGTAAACATGTGTATATACCTATACATATGTACGTGTAGATACATATATATGTAAATATATATGAAATATATGTACGTATGTAGGGATATGTATGTGTACATATATACATACATACATATATATAAACATATATGTGTATGTATATGTGTGTGTATGTATAGATTGATAGATAGATAGATGTAGATATATACTATCATATTTGTGCCATCACCGATGCGGTGTTTGACGAATTACTTGGCGCCATGTTGACAGCATGTAGTTGACTGGGTCTTTATACTGGGGTGGTTGGCCCTTGACCCTTCCCCAGGGGAGGAGTTATTAGGTAATCATTGTTAGTGGTTCTCAACCCATTATGTTTACGATAGACTCACCCAAATTATACAAATCCGCGCACGTGGATTATATATATATATATATATATATATATATATATATATATATGGTAGAAAAATACACAATGTAAAACTAGATGTTTTTTCTACCATAGTACCAACACGGTAGCGTGTTTTACCATTCATATATATATATATATATATATATATATATATATATAAACACATACATACATACATATATCTATATGTATATATATGTATATATGTGTATATATATCTGTGTGTGTGTGTATGAATACACACACACACACACAGATATATTTTGTACACATACACAAACACATATGTATGTATGTATAGAGAGTGTCTCAATAAAAGCACTATCAGGGAAGGCAACGGGAAACTGCCCTGACTGATCTGCCCTTTGTATTTATGGCAGACATCTTGGGAAATGACCCTTTTCCCGCGTAAAAGGATTTGAATAGAGTGTCATGGAGAAAATGGATGCCATTAAGGGCCTTGTAGTAAAATCGAGCACTAGAAGAAGTAGAAGAGAGAGAGATAGTGTGTGTGTGTGTGTGTGTGCGTGTGTGTGTGTGTGTGTGTGTGTGTTTTTTTTTTTTTTTTTTTTTTTTTTTTTTTGTGTGTGTGTGTGTGTGTGTGTATGTGTGTGTGTGTGTGTGTGCGTGTGTGTGTGTGTGTGTGTGTGTTTGTGTGTGTGTGTGTGTGTGTGTATGTGTGTGTGTGTGTGTGTGTGCGTGCGTGCAAGTTTACTCTAGCCCCAGACTCTTGAGACGGCCCTCTTAACGTGATATAAGAAGGTCACTCAAAACCTCCTTTCAAAGACGAATTACCTCGCCCATCCAACAGTAATCCCCTAAATCCCTCGACAGGCGACACCAAAAGGTAAACCAAGTGTCCGTAACCTTACCCTAATAACTGCTTGGTTGAAAGGACGGAGGAAGCCTAGTGCGTGTCCTCTGTCCTCCGGCTTTTCCTCTGGACTGTCCTCTAACTCGGTTAAGAAGATTAAAGTCTCCGAATTGATTTCTTTTCTGCCTCTTTTCCTTTGTGTTTGTCTTTTTTTTTCTTTCTTTTTTCTTTTTAATTGGTGCCGTGTTGTTTCCTGATGTTAAGTTAAAGTAATTGCCTATCAACTATTGTCTTTTGCATTATTTGGGAGAAAACTATGGCACGATTTAAGTTCATAAAATAAAAAAAATATACTATTAGTACGGAGGAAGAAACACAATTTCTCATGGTTTTAGTAAGAATTGAAATTACACATACAAGCATAGATACGAAGATTTACTAGAAGCTATACGATCTTATAATTTCCGATTGCCTATTATTTTTCTAGTTTAGCACTACGGTATTTACATTGTTATATCGTAAATTATCACATTAAAGGTGAAGTGAGGTGGTGGGGGGAAATCTCAGGAATCTGCTACTGGTAGGGACCATGTGTGTAATTTGTCGCCAGGGCCCACGCGTCTCGTAATTGTTTGGTAATTAGATAAGGAAATGGAAGTCTTTTAGCGTGATTTCGCCTCTATTGGTCTTGTTTTTCTTTTGTAATTGTTTTTTTCTTCTTATTGTTTAAATGGTCGTGACTGTCAGTGGTTCTATGATGATGCATTTGTTTTTTATTTGTATTATTGCTGATATCTGTATTTTTACAATCGTTGCTACATTTGTTTTCGTATTATGATTGTTGTTATTATCATGAAGAGGTAAGTATAATTGCTGTTGTCATTTTAAGAGGAAATCATGCTTGTATGAATTTAAATGATTGTTATTTATTAATCTATGCACTATAATTTTATTTGCTTGTATTTAAACATTCTTTTCGACTATTAATAACAAATTCACAACGCAAGCATAAGAACCTATTACCACAAAAGTCAGTCCACAATCCCAATCCTCAGCATGGCCCAAGGACATCGCAGTGGCGTAGGATGCTCCCTCTTGACGGGATTCTGCCTCCTAGTGCTCCTGAGGACGTGTACCTCCCTTGACTGGGTCAGCGGCGACGAAGAGCCCCTGGCCTGGGATGACCTTATGAAGGAGGAGGTCGAGGAGATGCTTTGGGATAAGAGGCACTGCGAGATCGAGCACGCCCTTTGCTCGCTTAACGGCACCACGAGGCCCGTCAATGAGTCGAGTCCTGTGTTCGTCGGTGGCCTCTGCAGGTGAGTTTCTCTCGCGATTTTTACTTGCTTCGTAAAACCCGAGCTAGGGTTATGCTTTGATCTCTCAGTGACAGTAATAACAGCGAAACGAGATGGTCTTGGAATCTGACGAGTTCTTTTGGCAGTGTAAGTGCAAGTGGGTTCATCCGGTAGTTAAAATGAAAGAAAGAAAGACAGGGCATGTTTATAAACTAGCGCAGAAGACTAGTTCTTTGCCTTCGGGTAGCATAATCACAAATAAATCCAATGTTTATTATGCTGGTAAATATTTAATATCAAAACGAACGCCAGTGCCTCTGCGTCGGTTCAGGATGTTTTTTTTTTTTTTTTTTTTTTTATCCTTTGCCGTCTTCGTATTACGCAGTATATCTTGCAAACTTCCAAGGCAATAATACTTCCATTGCAACAGAAGATCAAAGCAGCTAAAATTAAGTTCTTTTGAATCAGATATAGATGTTTCACAAGAACTCTCTCAATTCTAATCATTGCTACGAGTAGTTTTAATCCCGATGGAAATAAATAAAGACTGACAGTTAGGCGTAAAGTTAAAAAAAAAAAAAATTATGTTAACCCCGTGCACTAAACACCATCTGTTTTGTATATAAGGGCAGGGACACATTCGTGGAATTAGCTATTATGGTGGCTATACGTTTGAGAAAAGTATTTGCAAGGTTTGAGGAAGTTTACCATGAAGACAAATATGTGTCATAAGCATAGCCAGTCATTCGCATAGTTTAAGGAAACTCTTGCTTTGAAATGAAAGATAAAACACATTGCTCCGATACATCGTGATATATAATATATGATATATACATTATATGTATATATATATATTATATACGTATATATATAGATATATATGTATATATATGAATACATACACACACACACACACACACACACACAGACGCACACACACACACACACACATACATATATATATATATATATATATATATATATAATATATATATATATGTATATATATATGTGTGTTTGTGTGTGTGTGTGTGTGTTCAAATATATACATATATATACATATATATATATGAATATATACACACACATATATATATATATAAATATATATAGATAGAGAAATATGATAGGTATGTATATATATGTGTGTATATATTCATATATATATATATATATATATATATATATATATACACACACACGTCTCTCTCTCTCTCTCTCTCTCTCTCTCTCTCTCTCTATATATATATATATATATATATATATATATATATATAGATATATATATATATATATATATACATGTTTATGTAAGCATACTCACATTCATGTGTGTTTGTATACACACACACACACACACACACACACACACACATATATATATATATATATATATATATATATGTGTGTGTGTGTGTGTGTGTGTGTGTATGTATATATGTATGTATATATATATATTTATTTATATAAGTGTGTGTGTGTATACATATATATATTTATATGTATATGTATATATGTTTATATATATATATATATATATGTGTGTGTGTGTGTGTGTGTGTGTGTGTGTGTGTATGTTTATATAAATATATATATATATGTTTATGTGTATACATATATAATATACACACACACCCATAACATCACATCCTTTTCCGCATTGGCATTACCTAATCCCACACCACTTTCTGCCACACAGCCAGTGCCACTGCGACGACGACTGCCTTCAATACGGCGACTGCTGCCTGGACAAAGCTCAGGCAGCCTGGGGAGCCGGCAGAGAGGGAGCGAGGGAGCGGTTCAACTGCAGGAAGACAGTATCCATGGTAGCGTGGATGCTTTTGTATAACAGGCTATTGCAGTTTTCATACGAGTGAAAATGTTGTATATTTATGTGTGTACGTATGCCGGTGTGGCTGCGTGTGTTTATATGTATGTGTGTGTGTACACATATATGTGTACATATATATACACATATATATATGTATATATATATATTATAAACACATATTTGTATGTAGTTATATATGCGTGTTTGTATGTATACAAGAAAACGAAGTGCAACAGACATTTGAAGTTAATTTTAGAATGCTATTCCCCAAGGTATTTTGAGAACAAGTTGTACCACTTCCATTTGATCTATTGAACCAAAAAATGACAGTTACTTTCTACCTACATGATTCAGACGTTTGTTTAGGGTATTGAAAACCTCATTATCATAAATACAAGCATGGATTTTTTGTTGTAAATAAATCAAGTAAACCATACAAGTAATTATATATTTAGTGATATCTGGCATCTCTGAGAGCGTCCTCATTGGGTAAGGGCAGTGACGTCATTAGCTCCGCCCCTTAATGTTACGCATCGCACTTTGCGCGGTATTTTTTTTTATTGTTTCCTCGATAGATTTTATTAACAATGGTTCAGTGTGCTGTTTGGTCATGCAATACCATCTACAAAAACAGAAATAAGTCTGTGTCTTTTCACATAGCTTTTCACAAGACCGTAAAACATTTAAAAAGATAGCTTGATGCATGCAAAACAAAAGATCTGTCGCGCTTGAAACAACTGAAACCTTAGCACGCTATATGTTATATGCATTTTGCAAAGGAGTGTTTTAATTACCATCTGTCATTCGATGGTGTGGAACTGTCTCTTCTGGATTTACCAGAACAAAATGCACCACTACTCAGAAATGTCCATCCTCCCACATCCTACATATTCACTTACAAAAATAAATTATATCTACATTATCCTTGCAGCATTTTTTGCATTTCTCCCATCGACAACCTTTACTAGCTTAATAACTAGTGATATATATATATAGTAAATGGTAAACAACAATCTGAAATGACATAGAAATAGAGAAAACCCAGTGATATTTACGTCATGTGAGGACAAGTGGGCGGGGTTTATCTCGACAGTTGCCAGCTAGGATTTCCATCGAGGCAGAGTGGTACTACCTGTCTTCTAAATACTTTGCCATTCCCAGAGCCAGTAACAGACTCGCAATTCTTCCAGAGTTATGTCGGCATCCTCATGATAGACTCCTGTTTAGCCCACTACGCCGGTCAGCCCCTGGAGCGAATGTGTCTGCAAAATGTAAGTATTTTTACTTTTTTTCCGTTTTATTTCTTTTAACATTATGAGTTGGACAATTAGATTAGTTTTTACGTATCTTGTTGCCAGTTTAACAAGATTGTAAATTTTTTGGCTTTAATTTCCATCTGGTACTTGCATTGATTGTGTTACTCATTATTTTCTTCTTATATTGTACTATATATATATATATATATATGTGTGTGTGTGTGTGTGTGTGTGTGTATGTGTGTGTGTGTATGTGTGTGTGTGTGTGTGTGTGTGTGAATATATATGTATGTATGTATATCATAATATAAGAAGAAAAAATGAGTGTGTATATGTGTATAGATATGAATATATATATGGATATATGTATATATGTATATATGTATGTATATACATATACACATACATATATGTGTGTGTGTGTGTGCATATATAAATATGTATATATGTATGTATATGTATATATATGTTTATATATATACATATACACATATACATATATGTGTGTGTACATATATATATACATACATATATATACATATATATATATATATATATATATATATATATATATATATATATAGACAGCACCAGTGACCCGAAAGTGATCTTTTGTAAATAACAAAACAGGTGTCAAGAGAAGACTATCATTACATGCTAGATGTGGCCGTCACCTTCCAGAGTTACCAACATCACGTATGTTAATTACTACTGCGCCCTTTGCAATGATGACGCCTACGATATACAGAACTGGACTATCAACATCGCTTGTAATCCAGATGAGGTAACAGTTTAGTATTTTGAGTTCCTTAGTAGAAACTTTGGTAATAGTAATAATGTTAATAATGATAATGGTAATGATAATAATAATGATAATAATAATAGTAGTAGTAGTAGCAATAATAATAATGAGAATAATGATTATCATAATGAGAATAATAATTAAAACAACTACAACAATAAAGATAATAATAATAATACTAATAATAGCAGCAATGATAATGATTATAATGGTGATGATAATGATATTGATAGTAATGATACTACTACTGATAATAATAATAGTGATAATAATAACGACTATGTCATTATTACTATTAGCATTACTACTACTACTACTATTATTATTATTATTATTATTATTATTTGTATTATAATAATGATAAAAATAATAATAATAATAATAATAGTATTAGTAGTAATAATGATAATAGTAATAATGACAAGAGTAATAATGATTATAATAATACTAATAATAATGATTTTGATAATAAAAATAATAATCATAGTAATGATGATAATAATTATGATGATAATAATAATAATAATGATGATGATGATGATGATAACGATAATAATAATAATAATAATAATAATAATAATAATTATTATTATTATTATTGTTATAATGATAATAATAGTAATAATGATAATGAAATGATAATGACAATAGCTATAATGATGATTATGATAATAGTAATAATGATAATAATAGCAGTAACAATATTGATGATAATATTAATGATGATATTAATATTGATAATATTTGTAATAATAGTAATAATAATAATAATAACAATAATGAAAACATTAATAATAATAATGATGATGATGATAATAATAATAATAACAACAACAATAATAATAATAATAACAATAATAATAATAATGATAATAATAATAATAATAATAATAATAATAATAATGATAATAACTGTAATAATAGTAATTAAAACATCGATACTTAGATTCTGACTGTCACCTCAATTCCTACACCATCATATATCCTAATTACCTATTCGATGCCCTCTTCCAAACTTGACAATAGATTTTTCTATCGCTAATCCAGAGGCCCGAGAATTCCACCATAGCAGAGTTCATGGGCAACGCTACCTACTACCCAGGTCTTCGTCAGTGGGTTCGCCTTGTGTACAAGACAGATGAGGCTGGCAGATCGAGGCGCGAGAGACAAATCTGTTACACCCAGGTACTGGTTTGATTCAGTTTTTATTTGTTGTTATATATATATGTGTGTGTGTTGTGTGTGTGTGTGTGTGTGTGTGTGTGTGTGTGTGTGTGTGTGTCTGTGTGTGTGTGTGTGTGTGCATATGTATGTATATATTCATATATATATGTGTGTGTGTGTGTGTGTGTGTGCATATGTATGTATATATTCATATATATATGTTTGTGTGTGTGTGTGTGTGTGTGTGTGTGTATAAAGAGACAGATAGACAAGGAGTAAGGGATAGACCAATATATCCATCTACATATCCATAATCTCTGTGCATTCTACTCCATGAGATTGCCGAGTTCCTCGATACCCAACGATTCGGCGGCAGACCGTGCATCTACCCAAAGAGCGAGTGCCTGACAAAATTCGTCGGTCGAAACAAGTGCCAGGAGCAAGTAAGCCTCTGTTTAGGACTTTAACCATTTGCATTTTTGTTAATGGGTCTGTATTGTCTTGAGTAGGATTTGATTGCTTTCGGGAATAATGAACGCTTCGGTGTTGACATTATTTCGAAGTGTTAATATATTCTGATGTAATTAATTCTGGGGATATTTGGTGGTTTGAACACAGAGGATGATGAGGGAGAGTTCAGTATTTTCTGTCCTATAAGTTAGTTGAGAACTGAACATATTTACGTTAGCGGTGTCGAAAATAGTGTATGTTAATATGACCAGATTTCCCAGACCCTAATATTACTTTATAAAACAGTTGGAAAGAAATAATCTAGTAGATAATGAAATTGGTTCAGGAAATAAAATAATGAAATTGGTACAGGAAATAAAATAATGAAATTGGTACAGGAAATAAAATAATGAAATTGGTACAGGAAATTAATAACTGGCATATGATACTATATAATTTGGTTATGACTTACCAGTTCGTTTAACGACAGGTACGCCATTGTGATCCTGACTGGCCCGACCGCACAGACTTCGAGAAATGCGAGCGATACTCCCTAATGATGGCGTTCACTGACACAAGAAAACGGGTGACATATTACAAGAACCCTCACTGTGCTCGGTGCAACTTCGTCAACGCCTCAGTGGGCGAGCTGCAGTGTCTCCCGCCCACTAGGTGGTCGCAGTGCGTGAATGGCTTCAGGCAGAGTCCCCCTCCGCGTCTCCCGCCCAGTTTCAGTGTCCTCATGGACTTCCGGGGCGGCCGCTGCGATGAGGCCACGGAGCTGTGGGATCCGGTCCTCGAGATCTGCCACAAGATCCACTGCGGCCATCTGTTCAGGCTGGTGGCCGGACGATGCGAGAGAGACTTCAAGGTCTACGAGCCGCTCTCGAACTCGACCCTCTTGAACAGTTCGTGCCCCAAGAGGCTCCTCAACCTGACGGAGTATGTGCCCCGAGGCGACGGCTCCATCTTCGTCAATGCCTCCAAGAAGGTTTACGCCAAGGGGGAGTTCGAGGTCACGAATGACACGCAGGTCTTCATCTGCCACGACGAGAGCCACTATGTCGACGCCTTCAGCGCCGTCCACCAGTACCTGACGCTGGTCGTGCTGAGCGTCTCCCTCGTGGCTCTGGCGCTGCACATGGCCATCTACATGCTCGTCCCGCGACACAGGAACCTGCCGGGGAAGAATCTGTTCTCCCTCTCGTGCTGCCTCTTCGTCGCCCACGTCCTGTTCTTGACGGGGACGAGAGAGACGGACGTGTACGGCCTGTGCGTGTTCCTGTCGTGCAGCCTCCACTACTTCTGGCTCGCCTCCTTCTGCTGGATGAACGTGATGAGCGTGGACGTGTGTCGCACCTTCAGTAGCCAGCTGTACCGCGGCGACTCCGACGGCGGCAGGACCTACCTTCTCTACTCGCTTTACGCCTGGACGGTCCCCGCGCTCGTGGTGTCGCTGGCGCTCCTGCTGGACTGGGTCGACCTCCTGCCGGACTACCGGCCGGAGTACGCGACGCGGCTCTGCTGGATCAACAACCGCCACGGCCTGGCGCTCTTCTTCCTCCTGCCGGTGGGCGCCATCGTCCAGGAGAACCTCGTGCTCTTCCTCATCTCCACTTATGGCATTTACAAGCAGATGAAGGCAGCGCGCTATGCCAACGTGAGGTCACAGAGCACCAGGGAAGGACACGGCGAGAAGGCGCCTAGGAGGAAGTCGGATGCACTGAGAGACGGCGTTTCGAGGAAGACAGCCCAGGTGGGATAAAGTGCATTGCAGACACGCTCTTGTTCACGAGGTCAGCTATCTCAGTCACTGTTCTCAAATGCTAACTCATGTATTCAGTTCACAATCTCTCTTTGCTCTTCCTTCAGCAAACCCGACGCGCCAGGAAGGAGAGAGGGCGACTGATACTCTACATGAAGTTAGGTGTCATCCAGGGCCTCACGTGGCTCACCGGATTCATAGCGGCCTTCGCGGATATCCCCGCGTGCTGGTATCCCTTCACGGTTCTCAACGGACTACAGGGAGCCTTCATCTTCATCGGTTTCGACATGAAGCGAAAGGCAAAGTTTCAGATTACGCAGTTCGAGTATCTCGATCACGCTATTTCTTTTGTTATTGTTTTTGTCTCAGTGTCTGTATAGAAGAATCTCTTTCAGCTAAGAGATTAATTTGCTCAATATCTCGTTGATCTTTGTTTCGTAAAACAGGAGTAATTGAACTCTCGCAATGACAGGTGGCGGAGGCGGTGTGGGAAGCGCTGACGGGGCGGCCATGGATCAAGAAGACCTCTTCCAAGGACACCCGCACGACCACCGTTGGCCAAAGCAGCAACAGTCACAACAGGTCGTCCAAATCGTACAGGTATGACGACCTCCTTTCCAAAGAGTAACGTCTGACAGTATAAGGAATCAAACTCAGTCACTGCGATGTCCCCTTTGTGAGCGTGTGTTCGTGTGAAGTGAAACGCAATTACAGGAGTAAGGGATGTTGCAGATTACGACAAGCAAGGTCAGATTCCATTTTCTCGTAGTCTGAAGCGGAATCTGGTCGCCTCGTATCGTCATCTTTGTGCTTCCCTTACTGTTGTGGTTTCGAACGCATGCTAATGTGTTTGTGATTTTTATATGTGGTTAAAATGTCTTCGTATTGCCACTACTTGATGTAATCAAACTCTAATTATACCGAATTTGTCTACACTGTCAACCTGATAATGCTATGCGAATGTCAGTTTTCTTTCAGATGATGTATACTTAATGAATGAAGATATTGATTTATTTTTTATATATATTTTACTGGTTTATTTACCCCAATTTGGTTTAGTTGATTCTGAATTATTTACCACAATGCCATTTTATGTACATATTAGTTAGTGGTATTAGAGATATTCAACTTCCTCATTTACTTAATTAAAAGGCGCTTCACTCCAGTCGAAGCAAACTTTAAGTTGTATTTTTATAAACTATTCCATATATAAATTAATTTAAATCCACATACACTAACTTTCCCTAAGAAAGAACACTTACTCTACAAGCTTGTCCTTCAACTACTAGAAATAAACCGTCCAAATTTACATATATTTTGAGAATAGACATCACTTGCCTGATCTTGTCTCCATCATCCAAGAAGACTTATAGTTTTGTCTCCTCGGATGATAACATTTCTTTTTTTTTTTCGTTTTTTTCGCTTCACGTGTTCGTCTACACAGTGACTCTGACGGTGAAGCTCTGATCAAAAATACGAGCGAAGATCCATTGGTTCATGAAAATGCGACCTGGGACAGCACCGTAAGCTTGACCACGCTCTCAAAGGTCACATTAAAAGACAGGTCAGTAGAGGGTCAGGAATAAGGTGAAAATATGAGCTCAGTGTTAAGAAAAAAGTAAAGAGAGGGTCAAGATTAAGACATATCTATATATCTATAACTTAACGAACTACCTCCGCGTGCTAGAAATGTCAGTGTAGGGTTCCTCTTTCTAAATTAAGTGTATATCTCTCACTCGGTTACTGTAAAATTACTTTTATCTACCGTATGATGTCAGCCTGTATCACTGAAAAACCTGATCGTAACTAATACACAGAAAACAGCGTAAGGAAGTGTTAATAATAGTCATGGGCTCTTAAGTTGCTCGTTCAGTCCGGCATTATGATACAAGAAACTAATCAGTGCTAGGTATTTAAACAGAACATCCACAATTAAGATTTAAACCAATGCGAAATTGGTGGGTCAAGTTACAGACAAAAAGTAATAGGTTTATTAATCTAAGAGTAAGGAGTAATGCACTATTTATTTATTTACTAATGATTCTTATAAAAACATTATTGAATATCATTACTTAATATTTAGTTCAAATTATTTTTATGTTTTTGATAAGTATAATTTATACACTCATTTTAATTTAAAACATAAGTTTCTTAAACTTCTATTTATTTTAATTAGAACTTATTTGAATGTTGGAGAGCGAGAGAGAGAGAGAGAGAGAGAGAGAGAGAGAGAGAGAGAGAGAGAGAGAGAGAGAGAGAGAGAGAGAGAGAGAGAGAGAGGGAGAAAGAGAGAGAGAGAGAGAGAGAGAGAGAGAGAGAGAGAGAGAGAGAGAGAGAGAGAGAGAGAGAGAGAGAGAGAGAGAGAGAGAGAAAGAGAGAGAAAGAGAGAGAAAGAAAGAGAGAATAAGAGAGAGAAAGAGAGAGAGAGAGAGAGAGAGAGAGAGAGAGAGAGAGAGAGAGAGAGAGAGAGAGAGAGAGAGAGAATGAGCATATACAAACAACGTGAAACTCTACTTATTTTAACACAACCTTGACATACCTGACCTCAGCTCGGCAGCAACCAGGACCTGGAAGTCGTCATCCCTCTCCACCGACTCCCCGCAGCGAGGTCAAAGGTCAGAACGCGCGACAGGGACAGGTCGTGGCGGCGCGGAGAGGCTGGGCAACGGTGACCTCCGTGGCGGGGTCGTGCGGGGCAAATTCGACGATGAGGGTGTCAGTGTGAGTGATGTCGCAAGGTGTCAGTGAGGGTGAGTGACGTCATGCTAGGGCATTGATGGGGAATGGCGTCACGAGAGGCTATAAAAATAGTAACCTCACGAGATAAAAATTATCAGAGACATTTGACTAGTGAGTACAAAGGGTCACGAGGCTGGCGAGGATGACTGACTTCAAGGAGTCATCAAGAGTAGGTGGCATCAGGAGATAAGAAGGGTGATGTCAAAAGGGGTCAGTATGAGTAACGCCATAAGGAGTCATAAAAAAGGACATTTTGAGAGGCTTTTAAGGATAGGTAACAATACAAAATTTTAAAATGTGGCATCGCATGTATTAGTAAGTATAAATGGCGGCATAAATTAATGTGCGATGTCAGTAAGGCAGAGTGAATTCACGACGTAAGACAGGATATCGTAAATATTTTCAAAGGGTGAGTGACTTTTCAAGGAATTAGTCCTGATAAAGATGAGTAACATCACAAGAAGTCAGGAAGGATGAGCGACATGACAACAAAGGCAACTGACATCCCAAGGGTCTTATGAGGAAGCAATGTCACGAGGGACTAATGGGGATGAGTGATGTCATAAGGGGCTAATAAGGATGAGTGATGTCATTTGTTAATAAGGGCGACTGATGTCACAAGGAGCTAATAAGGATAAGTGAAGTCATGGGTGCCAATAAGAATGGGTGACACCACTAAGGGGCTAATAAGGATGAGTGATGTCATAAGGGGCTAATAAGGATGAGTGATGTCATAAGGGGCTAATAAGGATGAGTGATGTCATAAGGGGCTAATAAGGATGAGTGATGTCATAAGGGGCTAATAAGGATGAGTGATGTCATAAGGGGCTAATAAGGATGAGTGATGTCATAAGGGGCTAATAAGGATGAGTGATGTCATAAGGGGCTAATAAGGATGAGTGATGTCATAAGGGGCTAATAAGGATGAGTGATGTCATAAGGGGCTAATAAGGATGAGTGATGTCATAAGGGGCTAATAAGGATGAGTGATGTCATAAGGGGCTAATAAGGATGAGTGATGTCATAAGGGGCTAATAAGGATGAGTGATGTCATAAGGGGCTAATAAGGATGAGTGATGTCATAAGGGGCTAATAAGGATGAGTGATGTCATAAGGGGCTAATAAGGATGAGTGATGTCATAAGGGGCTAATAAGGATGAGTGATGTCATAAGGGGCTAATAAGGATGAGTGATGTCATAAGGGGCTAATAAGGATGAGTGATGTCATAAGGGGCTAATAAGGATGAGTGATGTCATAAGGGGCTAATAAGGATGAGTGATGTCATAAGGGGCTAATAAGGATGAGTGATGTCATAAGGGGCTAATAAGGATGAGTGATGTCATAAGGGGCTAATAAGGATGAGTGATGTCATAAGGGGCTAATAAGGATGAGTGATGTCATAAGGGGCTAATAAGGATGAGTGATGTCATAAGGGGCTAATAAGGATGAGTGATGTCATAAGGGGCTAATAAGGATGAGTGATGTCATAAGGGGCTAATAAGGATGAGTGATGTCATAAGGGGCTAATAAGGATGAGTGATGTCATAAGGGGCTAATAAGGATGAGTGATGTCATAAGGGGCTAATAAGGATGAGTGATGTCATAAGGGGCTAATAAGGATGAGTGATGTCATAAGGGGCTAATAAGGATGAGTGATGTCATAAGGGGCTAATAAGGATGAGTGATGTCATAAGGGGCTAATAAGGATGAGTGATGTCATAAGGGGCTAATAAGGATGAGTGATGTCATAAGGGGCTAATAAGGATGAGTGATGTCATAAGGGGCTAATAAGGATGAGTGATGTCATAAGGGGCTAATAAGGATGAGTGATGTCATAAGGGGCTAATAAGGATGAGTGATGTCATAAGGGGCTAATAAGGATGAGTGATGTCATAAGGGGCTAATAAGGATGAGTGATGTCATAAGGGGCTAATAAGGATGAGTGATGTCATAAGGGGCTAATAAGGATGAGTGATGTCATAAGGGGCTAATAAGGATGAGTGATGTCATAAGGGGCTAATAAGGATGAGTGATGTCATAAGGGGCTAATAAGGATGAGTGATGTCATAAGGGGCTAATAAGGATGAGTGATGTCATAAGGGGCTAATAAGGATGAGTGATGTCATAAGGGGCTAATAAGGATGAGTGATGTCATAAGGGGCTAATAAGGATGAGTGATGTCATAAGGGGCTAATAAGGATGAGTGATGTCATAAGGGGCTAATAAGGATGAGTGATGTCATAAGGGGCTAATAAGGATGAGTGATGTCATAAGGGGCTAATAAGGATGAGTGATGTCATAAGGGGCTAATAAGGATGAGTGATGTCATAAGGGGCTAATAAGGATGAGTGATGTCATAAGGGGCTAATAAGGATGAGTGATGTCATAAGGGGCTAATAAGGATGAGTGATGTCATAAGGGGCTAATAAGGATGAGTGATGT
>NC_061819.1:6261591-6266591 GCF_019202785.1 Penaeus chinensis | reverse complement strand
TTTTTTTTTTTTTTTTTAATCTTCATTGTTCATTCGGATTTTGTGTTTTATATTTAGATGCATATGGATGTGTTGTATTTGTTTATTGTATTTGCTTTAAATCAATCAATCCATCACGACACCGACGAACCTCAATCACCCCCCCCCCTAATCTCCTCCCCTCCCTCCCCCTCTCTCCCTCTCCCAACAGGCGCCATACCCATGTGCGTGTCGAACGTCCCCGAACTGGGCATCTGGTGGGAGTCGGCGAATCAAGTCTACGGCAGGACCTCCAGCGCCCACGACATCTCCAGGACGCCGGGAGGATCCTCTGGGGGCGAGGTGAGGCTAGCGGGGCCTGATATCTTGGTTATAGATATCGACGTATCCATCAGTATATAGAAAGACAGATAGATAGATATAGATATACATGTATTTATATATACACTTCTTCACGCAGGGGGCGCTGCTGGCGAGTTGCGGGTCACCCCTGAGTGTCGGGACGGACGTGGGAGGCTCCATCAGGATTCCCGCTTATTGCTCTGGGGTTTACGGACATAAACCCACGTCTGGTGAGAGAGAGAGAGAGAGAGAGAGAGAGAGAGAGAGAGAGAGAGAGAGAGAGAGAGAGAGAGAGAGAGAGAGAGAGAGAGAGAGAGAGAAGAGAGAGAGAGAGAGAGTTCAAACATGTCTCCATTTGAAAAGATGATATGTGTATGCCACACTCCAATGTGCTTATCTTGCAGGTATCACCAACTCGATTATGATACATATACTCAGCATACAAAATAGACAAGATTAGATCACAATAAAATCCCTTATTGACGAGAGAAAAATCCTCCACAGGATGGGTATCTCTAGAAGGGGCCGGTCTTTATACCGAGAAGCTGAGGAAGGGCGGA
This sequence comes from Penaeus chinensis, assembly GCF_019202785.1. Lineage (NCBI taxonomy): Eukaryota > Metazoa > Arthropoda > Malacostraca > Decapoda > Penaeidae > Penaeus > Penaeus chinensis. The sequence goes on along the minus strand of NC_061819.1, from coordinate 6,265,710 downwards.
GTACTTGTAGCAGGTCCTCTTGGCCGCTGCGTGAAGGACCTCATCCTTGCACTCCAAGTCCTGGCGCCACAGGATGCAACAGGACTCCAAGATAAGATAGAGAAAACGGAACTTTCCAAGACCAAAGTGTGGTGAGTCTTGGGGAAAGGCAATTAAGTGTGATTAACTAAACGAAGTTACTTTTCTTGAAGAGACTTTATGAAAATGGAAGTGTGAAATATAATTTAGAGTTTTTGTTACGGTCGTTTTGGTGTACGTGAATACGAAAAAGGTCTCGCTATCACTATGAGGCTATAAGAGTAGTTAAATGAATTTTATTTCGTAAACTTTCTCTGTAGAATCCCCAGGGTAAGCTTAACCCTATCTCTCTTTAATGTTACTTCTTAACTTTGCAGACATGATAAGCATATTTACAATAATCTTAGCATAACGAATAATGTTCATTGCAACAGTTATTTAGATATTTATGTTTTTCCTAATTACTCGTTACAATTATAAAGCAGTCATTAAAACGGAAAGTAACGTTACTTTAACAGAATTATCGGATATAATTCTATGTTAGAGACTTGACTAACTTTTTATTGCTATATTCATAGATTATCCTTTTTTTCAATCAGGAAGTGTATTCTTACTTGTGACAAGATTGATAATGATGTTATTGACAACGATAATAATTGTTGTAATTCTAATGACCATAAAGGTTTGGTAAATAAAATAAAAATAAATCAAATAAAATGCAGATAGCAGTCTGTTTAAATCAGAGGTGCCAAACTGGAGTATAAAACTTTTTAAAAGTTCATTAATTTCGTTTCTCTGGGACCTGCTTGTTTTGGCAATATTGTATAACAATTTTTGATATCGGTGTTATGCACTGCTCATTATGAAACGTCTAGACAGTACTGCTCTAATTACAAAAGGTCAGGAACGGCATTTCAGGGGGCGCTGCGAGCCTCCCCGAGATGTTTAAAAAATATATCTGTTCTACTGGCATTTTTAAGCTATAATCAGGGTTATATAGGTGCAATTTATGCGAAAAATTCGTGGGGCTGTAGACCTTGGGGAAGAGTTAAACCAGACCTAGAGAGGGACAAAAAGAGTCTTGGGGAGAGAGAACACATGTTTGCTTGAGCTATGTGAATATTTGGTCTACACTAGAACACACACAACGGCGGATTTCCTTTAGCGTGATAAGAACGCCACGCATACTGTTCTAGGAATAATAAAAATACCGAATTTTGATAGCGGTAACGATAGTGATAAAGCTAATACCACTGTTTTATGATGGGTTAACGACAAGAAACCGTGAGGATAATTGTACGATGACACTGATACTGATAACGATAAGATCGATAATAAAGCTATTGATATTGATCATGATGATGCCGCTGGTGATACAAAGAGGCTAGTATTTCCTGTAATCTTGATCTGACTGTTCACGAATTAAGTGTGAGAAAAGGGGTAAATCTCTTAATCAATATACAAAAAGGTTCATTGTCATATTGTGATAAGATAGCACTTACTTTTGTTGATAAGGGGAGAGATTAAAACACAATAGTAACGGAAATACCACGCTCTCTCTCTCTCTCTCTCTCTCTCTCTCTCTCTCTCTCTCTTTCTCTCTCTCTCTCTCTCTCTCTCTCTCTCTCTCTCTCTCTCTCTCTCTCTCTCTCTCTCTCTCTCTCTCTCTCTCTCTCTCTCTCTCTTTCACACACTTTTTCTCTTGCGGTTGCACAACACACACACGTGTGTTATTTCCGTTAACACTGTGATATCATCATTGTATTTTCACTATTACCATTGTCACCACCATCTCTGTTGTTTTTTTCACTATTACGGCGAGCATCGTTATCACCATATCAGTCCCCTCTCTTCTTTTCCTTATTCCTTGCATTAAATTCACCATTACTAGATGATTATCTTCGCTTGTCTCCACTAGTAACGTGGTTTCGTCAGTATATCATCACTAGATTTCCATCCATCATTATTGCCTTTGCATTATCTCCGCTTTTCCTTATAATTATTATCATTATAATTATTTTTATCATTAACATTATTATCATTATTATCATTATCATTATTATTAATTATTTCTCTGTTATTATAATTATTTACCCGAATTTATTTTACGCTCGTATCTTTCGTGTTCCTGCAGGTGGGCGGAGGAACTAGGGTCCCCATTGTACTCCTCTGTGGATTTCCGATTACGTAACCTTCTTCACAGGGTTCTGCATTTCCTTGATCATTCCAACGCTGCTTATGTCGCCAAGGTGAGCTTTTTTGAAGGAAATTATATCGGTGATCTTTTCTGTGTATTTTTTTTTTTTTTTTTTTTTTTTGTTATTTATATTTTAAAATCTTCTTATTGTTTAAGATGAATTGGCAAATGTGTGTGACGAGGAAGCTTAATTTTAATGTTCTATCTATCTGTCTGTTTGTTTATTTATCTATCTGTCTATTATTTAGTGTCATCATGACCCTATTACTCGTCCAAGGTTCGAAGGTAGGGAGAGGGGGTTATAGCAGTAGACAGACTAAGTAAATTGATCTATACTACCGAAAAGAATGAAGTGAAAGATGAATATCAATATATTGCAAAATCGAAATTCTCCATCCGCAAAAAATATCATGAGAAAATAGAAATGGAGGGGAAAATGATAACGGAGAGAAAGTCATACAGCATAGAGGTTATGCTACAGTGTAAACACGCAGGAAAAGGATTCGAAGTCTATTATGAGACACGTTGATCCCTTCTTGCTAGTTTATAAAGCATTCAATTCCGTTGTCGGGGCAGGGTTTCCTTTCTCTATTATTCCCGTTTTCTCCTTGTTTTTTCAGTTACGCAGACCATGGAAATGATAATCTCTAATAACTTCACTATCTCAAACTCTACTTTAAAAACATCAACGCCAAATGTCGCTAATACGAAATTTATTCAGATATATGGATGGCGACAACTTTCTTTCGATCAAGTTTACTAATAGCCATACCGGAGATGTGCCATTTTGAGCCTTACATCCAAAAATTCTGGAAAGCAATCCTATAAGTCCTTGTTCTAGAAATCGCCTCGATTACGACACAGACAGGCAAAAGTGTTAGTGTTAGTTCAACATATAAAACACACTTGGAGGAAAGACGTAAGTGCTTCAATGATACTAATAATTGTAGTGATAATAACAGTACTAGTGATGAGAATGATGATCATGTTAATAGCGATAATGATAATGATTATATCAATATAAAACAAAAAACAGGTATAAAAAATGGGATCCACTCGCTTAACGGAAAACATTCTTTACAACAGGATACCTAAAAATCCTTAGACGTGGAAGAGAAGCCAAAAATTCATAGGCAGCCCAAAATGTACCCTTGGAAATAGAGCCTAAAATCCCAACAACTCATTTATCACTTAAACATCCTCAAAATAAGGATATAAGGCTTCTCTGTTCTAGTTTGTTTATGTCTATAAAAGTATATAAGTACGTACTCCTAGCCTTCATGAAAGTAAACTCCACAATGGACAAATGGTTCAAAAACGTTTTTTTTTTTTCTTCTTCTTCTAAAGCCACCAAGTGTAAATCGTCACATCGAAATCAGTCATTCATTTCCCATTTTCAAATCACCGCAATTAGTCTCCACAATCACGTTATTTTTTTCTCTCTCAGTGGCCCCTCGATATGAGCGCAGCGTATCAGATCTGGAATAACAAAATGGCGGACGATTACAGCGGGGAACCGAGCCTGGCTTGTGACATGACGGACAGAAAGGTAAGAATTTGAAAATTTTGAGAATGATTCCAATCGTTTTTTTTTTTTTTTTTTTTTTTTTTTTTGGTATATTGCTGACACTTTAGACACTGATACAACCAATGAAAGAAAAGTCATTATTTATATATCCTTATTGTAATCCTGAATTTGAGAAAATTGGGGGTAATACCTATATGAATATTTCTTCAAATTCATAAATAATGGCTTTTCAAACTACTTGGTCGTGAATATATATATATATATATATATATATATATATATATATATATATATATACATATTAACAGATACGTGTACATATGTACATATGTCATCATCCCACAAAATCTTCTAAGACCTCTTTCAACGAAACGCA
>NC_061819.1:6244091-6246591 GCF_019202785.1 Penaeus chinensis | reverse complement strand
TAATGATAATAGTATTAATAATAACTATCATAATAATAATGATAAAAACATTAATGATAATAGTAATGATGAAAATAATAATAATAATAATAATAATAATAATAATAATAATAATAATAATAATAGCAATAATGACAATAATAATAATGATAACAACAATGATGTTGATGATAACAATGACAACAATGACAGTATATGATGATGATAATTGTAATGATAATAATGAAGATGATAATGATAATAATAGTATGAATATTGATAATGATAATAATAATAATAGTAACAATAATGATAATAAATTATAACAATAATAATAATAATAATAATAATAATAATAATAATAATAATAATAACAATAATAATAATAATAATAATGATGATAATAGTAATAATGATAATAATAGTGATAATAGTAATAGTAATAACAATAATAATAACAATAATAGTAATAATAATAATAATAATAATAATGATAATAATAATAATAATAATAATAATAACAACAATAGTAATGATCCTAATAATAATAATAATAATTATAATAATAATAATAATAATAATAATAATAACAATAATAATAATAATAATAATAATAATAATAATAATAATAATAATAATAATAATAATAATAATAATAATAACAATAATAATAAGGATAATAATAATAATAATAATAATAATAATAATAATAATAATAATGATAATATTGACAATAATAACATAAATGATAATGATAATCATAACAATAATTGTGATAATGATGATAATGAAAAAGATAATGACAATAATAACAGTGAAAATAGTAATGATAATGATAGCAACAATGATATTGATAATGATAATGATAACAACAATGATAATGATAGTGATAATAATAATAATGATAATAATAATAATAATAATAATAATAATAATAATGATAATAATAATAATAATAATGATAATAATAATTACTATTATTATTATTATAACAATAACATTAACAATAACAATGATGATGACGATAATAATAATGACAAAAATTATGATAATGATGATAGTAATAATAGCAACAGCAATACCAAGGAGCGAAAGCAAGGAGAAGGAAAAGGAGAAGTTGACAAACAAATATGAGATAATCCTAACTAAAGAGAATTCCCTATTTGCCCGATTGACTTGACAACCAGATGAAGCTGCGTGGGAAAAGTGCGAAGAATTGCGAAACGATCAAGGGAAATGGGAAATAGTAACACTAGTATTAACATGAGATTAAGAGGAATAGAAGGAATAAGAATATAAGGATGATTAACAGGGTAGAATTTTTGAAAAAGAAGAATTAGGTGATTGTTAGATATCTGGGGACGATGATGGACGACCGGATCACGTGACTGGAGCCAAAGTCAAGCTTACTTGTTTATTTCCATTGGCTAGGAAACCAGATCCGATTGTTGATATCAAGAGAGAGCATGGACGCATTATTGTTGTCTTTGCCATCACATTCAATAGTCAGAAAGCATTTAAAGAAGAAAAAGAAGATGGGAAAGAGGGAAATTTACCAAGAGAATTCAAGATCCACTGCAAGCTAAGGATAAAGATAGTATTAGCGGTCAATCAGGAAAACCTACGAGTGTTTAAAGGGAGATGTGAGGAACAGGGACTGAAGTTAGGGCTGGAAATCTTTGGATTTTCAAGAGACTGTAAGACACACGGTCATTGAAAAAAGAAAAAAGTTATCGTAAGTTAACTCTCTGACTCCTGTATATTGTCCACTCTCTGTGTTATCTCTGTCACGTCTTCCCTCACTTGTGCCAAACCATGTTGTCCCTCCCTCTGAGGCTGTGCCACCCTCTACGGCTGTGTCAAACCCTGTTATCCTATCCTCTTCTACAGCAGTGCCAATTCTCCCCTCACCTGTGCCTACCCTTGGTGTCCTACCGTCTACACCGCGATGCCATTATTTCCCTCTCATGTGCCAAGCCCAGATGTCCCACCCTCTACAGCTGTCCAACCGTGGTGTCACGTCTTCCCTCACCTGTGCCAAGCACTGGTGCCTTGTCCTCGTAGTTGTCAAGCTTGAGTTCTTGAGCCGAGAGATATTCCTCCACGGCGTTCACTGCGGTTAGGGGGGTGGAGTAGGAATAGGCAAGGTCTCAATAATTTTTATGAGGTCTTTTATATAGGGAAACTTTCATGAAGTAAAAAAATAATGTATGTAACCTTGAGGAGGTTAAACCAAGGTCGTTTTTTGGAAATGTCACAGAGAAGAGTCGCCTTATGTCTTGTCGAAGGTCAGGAAGCAAGAAAGGCCTCGCTGACGCTACATCAAAATGAAGGAAGTAATGACTGGTATCACATCACTATTTTCATTGTCATTATTATTATCACCTTTATTAGAAGGATTATTGTCATTGTTGTGATTGTTATTGTTATTATTGTTGTTACTATTATCATCATTATTATTATTATAATTATCATTATTTTCCTTATTATTGTTAGTATTATTATCATTGTTATTATTACT
>NC_061819.1:6221591-6226591 GCF_019202785.1 Penaeus chinensis | reverse complement strand
TACCACGTAGACAGCGCGAACTCTTGACTCCAATTAAAACCCATGACACACAGCTTACAACAGTGCAATTAATCAAGGGACTGAGAGAGAGAGGAAAAAAAAAAAAAAAAAAAAAATTCTAGCGCCTTAGAAAATCTTTCTTAATCTGTTTATCATGAGGTGTTTCTTGTGTGTATGTATGTGTGTGTGTGTCTGAGTGAGTGTGTGTGTGTGTGTGTGTGTGTGTGTGTGTGTGTGTGTGTGTGAATTATGGTTTAGCACAGCGGTTTTCGTATTCTTTAAATAGTGGAACAGAGGCGTTTTTGTGGGGTCTTTATATAGCGGGACGAGGGCGGGCAGTGAGTAAGAATTGCTCTGAGTCCAAATCAGTGTTTGTTACTGTTTCTGTTCGGGGAAGAGGGAGAGGAATAGAGGAGAGAAGGAGGGAGAAGAATAGGGGAGAGAAGGAGGGAGAAGAATAGGGGAGAGAAGGAGGGAGAGGAATAGGGGAGAGAAGGAGGGAGAAGAATAGGGGAGAGAAGGAGGGAGAGGAATAGGGGAGAGAAGGAGGGAGAAGAATGGGGGAGAGAAGGAGGGAGAGGAATAGGGGAGAGAAGGAGGGAGAAGAATAGGGGAGAGAAGGAGGGAGAAGAATAGGGGAGAGAAGGAGGGAGAGGAATAGGGGAGAGAAGGAGGGAGAAGAATAGGGGAGAGAAGGAGGGAGAAGAATGGGGGAGAGAAGGAGGGAGAAGGATAGGGGAGAGAAGTAGGGAGAAGAATAGGGGAGAGAAGGAGGGAGAGGAATAGGGGAGAGAAGGAGGGAGAAGAATGGGGGAGAGAAGGAGGGAGAAGAATGGGGGAGAGAAGGAGGGAGAAGGATAGGGGAGAGAAGGAGGGAGAAGAATATGGGAGAGAAGGAAGGAGAAGGATAGGGGAGAGAAGGAGGGAGAAGAATAGGGGAGAGAAGGAGGGAAAAGAATAGGAGAGAAAAAGAGGGAGAAGGATAGGGGAGAGAAGGAGGGAGAAGAATAGGGGAGAGAAGGAGGGAGAAGGATAGGGGAGAGAAGGAGGGAGAGGAATAGGGGAGAGAAGGAGGGAGAAGGAGGGAGAAGAATTGGGGAGAGAAGGAGGGAGAAGGATAGGGGAGAGAAGGAGGGAGAAGGATAGGGGAGAGAAGGAGGGAGAAGGATAGGGGAGAGAAGAATAGGGGAGAGAAGGAGGGAGAAGGATAGGGGAGAGAAGGAGGGAGAAGAATACGGGAGAGAAGGAGGGAGAAGGATAGGGGAGAGAAGGAGGGAGAAGAATAGGGGAGAGAAGGAAGGAGAAGAATAAGGGAGAGAAGGAGGGAGAAGAATAGGGGAGAGAAGGAGGGAGAAGGATAGGGGAGAGAAGGAGGGAGAAGAATAGGGGAGAGAAGGAAGGAGAAGAATACGGGAGAGAAGGAGAGAGAAGGATAGGGGAGAGAAGGAGGGAGAAGAACAGGGGAGAGAAGGAGGGAGAAGAATAGGGGAGAGAAGGAGGGAGAAGAATAGGGGAGAGAAGGAGGGAGAAGGATAGGGGAGAGAAGGAGGGAGAAGAATAGGGGAGATAAGGAAGGAGAAGAATAGGGGAGAGAAGGAGGGAGAAGGATAGGGGAGAAAAGGAAAGAGAAGGATAGGGGAGAAAAGGAAGGAGAATAATAGGGGAGAGAAGGAGGGAGAAGAATAGGGGAGAAAAAGAGGGAGAGGAATAGGGGAGAGAAGGAGGGAGAAGGATAGGGGAGAAAAGGAAGGAGAAGGATAGGGGAGAGAAAGAGGGAGAAGGATAGAGGAGAGAAGGAAGGAGAAGAATAGGGGAGAGAAGGAGGGAGAAGGATAGAGGAGAGAAGAAAGGAGAAGGATAGAGGAGAGAAGGAGGGAGAAGGATAGGGGATAGAAGGAGGAAGAAGAATAGGGGAGAGAAAGAGGGAGAAGGATAGAGGAGAGAAGGAGGGAGAAGGATAGGGGAGAGAAGGAGGGAGAAGGATAGGGGAGAGAAGGAGGGAGAGGATAGGGGAGAGAAGGAGGAGAAGGATAGGGAGAGAAGGAGGGAGAAGGATGGAGAAGGGAGAAGAGGGAGAGAAGGGGAGAAGATAGGGAGAGAAGGAGGAGAAGGATAGGGAGAGAAGGAGGGAGAAGGATAGGGGAGAGAAGGAGGAGAAGAATAGGGGAGAGAAGGAGGGAGAAGGATAGGGGAGAGAAGAGGAGAAGGATAGGGGAGGAAGAAGGAGGGAGAAGGATAGGGAGAGAAGAGAAGGAGAAGGATAGGAGAGAAGGGGAGAAGGATAGGGGAGAGAAGGAAGGAGAGGATAGGGAGAGAAGAGGGAGAAGGTAGGGAGAGAAGAGAAGGAGAGGATGGGAGAGAAGGGGAAGGATAGGGGAGAGAAGGAGGGAAGAAAGGGGGAGAGGAAGGAGGAGAAGATAGGGGAGAGAAGAGGGAGAGGATAGAGAGAAGAGGAAAGGATAGAGAGAAGGAAGGAGAAGATAAGGGGGTAAAAGAAAGTAAGAAGAAAGGGAAAGAAAAAGGGGGGATTGAGGGAGAGATGAAAGAAAAGGAGAGAGAAGGAAAAAAAAAAAGGATAGGGAAGAAACGAAAGGAAGGGGAAGAGTAAGGGAGAAAAGAAGTGAAAGAGAGAATGGGAGAGAAGGAAGAGAAAGGATAAAGGAAGGGAGGATAAGAAGGAAGGAATGAAGGAGGAGGGGGGGGGGTAGGGAGTAAGTGAGAAGGAAAGGGAAGAGAAAAAGGTAAACAGTAAGATATAAAAGTAAGGGGAACGAAGGCAAAGATAAGGAAGAGAAGGAAGATAGGAGAAGGGGATAAAAGGAAGGGGGAGAAGGAGAGAGAAGCAGGGAAAAGACAGAGAGAGAAGAAAGAGATGAATAAGGAAGAGAAGATGTAGTGGAAGGAAAGGTAAGGAGAGGAGGAAGTGGAAACAAATGGAAGAAGAGGAAACCGAGTAAAGGAGACAGAGAGGGAAGGAGGAAACATATGAGAGAAAGGAGTGAGTGAGAAGGAGAAGGAAAAAGTGTGAAGAAAGAGGGAAGAAAGAGAGAGAAGGAGCGAAATAGGAGAAGAAAAGGGGAAAAAAATAGAACTGTAGAGATAGAGAGAAGGATAAGGTCAAAGAAGACAACACTGGAAATGGTAAAAACAAAGAAAGGACAGAAGGAGAGGAGAGAAAGTGGGAGCGAACGGAATGGAAGAAGAAATTGGGAAAGGGAAAACAACGAAGAAATAAGGGTTAGTTAAAGTAAGACTTTTTCATGAGGAAACGAATTTGTATCTGCGTCTCAACTCGCGCGTAAATGTATATGTATAGGTGTATGCGAATGAATGTAAGTGTATCTCTTTCTATGTAAAAAAAATGAATCCCATGGTACCACACAATACATGTGCGTTCGTATCTAAAGCAAAAAATATAATAAAAGAAGGGAAAACGTACCTGAAAAAATGTACGAAGAGCTGCAACAGTTCGAAAAATAAACCGCACAGTAGTATTTACACTAGTACTGCAGTTGCCAGTCCTATAGACATTTATACTTATACTGAAGACATCCGGCCTAACAATAGGTGTGGTTATATCGGGCCAAAGTATAGTTACATTAAGATTATATTACGTGAGGTTATTACCCTCGCTAAAGGATGTTTTTGCCCGATGTCTCTTGGTTTATCAGTTGAGTTGTATTAACAGTTAGAGAGACAGACTTTGATGAAATTTTGTGGGTGAGTTGTCCATGGCCCTTTGGTCAGTTCGTTTGATTTAGAGAGTGAGAAGATTTATGTAAAAATGAATGTCATTAAAGAATCCAGATGTTTTTTCTCCAGATATTTCTGCTGTCTACTTATTATCATCAAATTTAGATAGATAGATAGATAGATATACAAAAATATACATATATATAAGCATATATATATGTATATGTATATGTGTGTGTGTGTGTGAGTGTGTGTGTGTGTGTGTGTGTGTGTGTGTGTGTGTGTGTGTCTGTGTGTGTGTGTGTGTGTGTGTGCATGCACTGGTACGCGATAGTGAAAGTAAGCAACACGTTTTAACATATAACTACGTCTTTCACTACTGAAATGCATATAAGGTGTAGGATTTGCATTGAATGTCTAGACACAGTTGCACGTGTGTTTGCCCATGAATACAAATGCATTTAACTAGGCCTCATTTACGCCAGCATTAATTTGAATTATCTTGATGTTGATTAATTACAGCAGTTTTAAACGTCTCGTTACCTATGACACCTGGTTATGCTGGCGTCTATTCATGTGGTCTATATATACAGTTTTTTTTACCTGTTTTGGCGCCGTGAATCGTCTCATACAACAGACATTCGAAGGAAAATATTCGAGTGGTAGTAATGCCGTAGACATACCTACCTTGAAATACCATTACCTTGAAGCACTAAAAGCGGGGGTACCATCGTCTGTGGTATCGACCCACGTGACACCACACTCCCGGCGTTTAAATCTATGATACCAACCTACTGTAGCGCCAAATCTGAAGATACCTGTGGAACCAAAGCTATGGCACCAGAATAGCGGGTAACGTTACCTATCGCTACCTAAACCAGTGAGCAGCAACGCAATTTTTACCGGACTCTTTGGTACCGTACGTCTGTGACCCCATACCTGGCACACATGACACCAGAGACACCAGTACGTGTGACACGAAGGTAGCAGGCATCGCCCCCTGGGACACCGAACAAGGACCTTCACCTGTGACCCTAAATTCATGGGCGCCAACGCCTCAAGCAACAGCCCCTGACACACGCAGAGACAGATACGGGACGACAGTGTCTTATCTTCCCTTTCAGACGTTCATTTACAACGTGTAGTAAATTTGTGACTCGTTTTAATCCCGGTTCCCTCTCGGCTTCATTCACCTTTTCTTGTATTTTTTTTTTTTTTTCGTTTTCTTTGCATTATTCGTTTTCTTTGTATTCTTTTCGCTATATACTCCAGGTTTCTGTGTATTTTTTTTTGTGTTTCTTTGTTCC
>NC_061819.1:6181591-6186591 GCF_019202785.1 Penaeus chinensis | reverse complement strand
AAAAAATTAAGGAAAAATATTACTCTTTCTCTCAATAAATGAAAAAATAAAACATTTTTTTCCCCTCTCCTTCCAGGGATGCCGAGTAAGTATACCGACGGTCCAGTGTGCCACCTCCACACACATCGTCATTCGTGAGATACTTTGTACAGTCCTCAATTCCCAGCTCTCTTAACCACGACCATAATCATAAAAAAAAGTCATTTCGTTGATGGCCTACAACCCTTGGCTCTTTCCCAATCCCCTTGTATGTTTATTATAAGCTTCAGTGACTAAAAAAATATATATATTCTCTTAGACACTCTAAACCAGAATGAAAGCCACTCTAGAAATGTGCAATGCATTGTTACTCTCCTCTTAACTTACGTATACAAATGAAATCTGATTGGGCAGTCTCTTTTGTATATAGATATACTCATTCCTTGTTAAAAGGTAGGCCTATGTCCTCACAAGCGCCCTGTAGATTTGTAAAAAAAAAATCATTATTTTTAATGCAGCCTTAGACTTCGTAAAAGTTGATATAGCGTTTCTCTTTGTATTTGTAGCTTGTAAATATTTTCTTTGTTATGTTTTACTTTCTTATAAGAAAGGCTTCTGCAGCCACAGCCAAAGTTGATAGTATCTCTTTATTTAGAATTAAGAAGCTGTGTAGTGGTAGAAATGTAAAATTATATTGTATTTTAGTGGTAGCAGTATCTGACTTTAGCCCTTAGGTTTCAATCCCGGTCACCAATTTCTTCATCGTGTTGAATCGGCTTTATATATCATAAAAAAAGGCGAAATCGTTTCTAGAATGAGTTCTGATCCTCTTGTCACCGCCCGAATCCTTCATCTCCCTGATTAGCTCTGTTTTGTCCTCCAAATTCCCCTTTAAAACAAAAACTTTTGTGATCCAGCACTCTCTAAGAAGCAGATGGCATAATCCAACATCTCTTAAACCAAGTAAAAAACACACCACCTATGTCGCACGCGTCTAAAATAACACCATTAAAACAACGAGCGAACTAAACCACTGAAAACCTTAAGAAGCGCCGGCCGTTTCCCCCCATCGCGGATTCAAGTGATGTTCCTTTCCTTTTGTTGAATGAAAGCACTTTACAGAGCTTCCGATGAGGGAGGATATGAAGAGGAACAGCAGACTCAGCAAGTGCGAGAGGAAGTGAAAGAGAAAGTAAAGGACGATACGGAGGACGAGGAGTAAGTCAGGAAACGATTAGCAGCCAGAGCAATTTGATTTATTTATTATTATTATTTTCTCTTGCGAACTTTGTTTATTATTTTCGAGATTTTCGTTTCGTTTCTCTCTAATTTTGCTCTCTTTTTTTTTCTCTTGTTTCCAAAAAAGACCTTCCATCTAGACGAAGTTATACAAGCTTGTATTTTTTTGTTCCTCCGCAAGTTCTTCTTTAAAAAAAAAAATACAATTTTTCTTCACACATACGGCCATTGTTTGAGGACAGCAGCGTGCGTTCAAACAAGGCTCTTCTCGTTAGTCAGTTTAGCAGAAAAAAAAAATTCCCCGGGGCCAGAAGAAGTGCGTGGACCGAGACCTAGACGTAGCATTTCCTGCTGTAGTTCCTGAAGATAACAGTTGCACGTGGAGGTCCTCGTCTAACCACGCTGGTTAACTTCAGGCTGCGCGTGTCTGCGAACTCAGAATGATTGCATTAGTATATTTTTCATACCTTTTGGCCTTTAGATGGTCTTTTTTTTTTTTTTGTCATTTATTCTGATTAGATAATATCCAACAGTGACTTATCCGCAATACTGAATTATACAGAATCTTATCCTGAGTTTGTTTCTCGCGGAATCTGAGTTGGCCTCTTGGGTCTCAACCCAGAGTTAGGGAGTCCTGTGTTCTGTAATCGCTGCTTCTGCGCCTTCAGTCTGTTGATAACAGGAGCTCACATGTGTTCACTGTCTCATTCGAATCAGAGAAATACAAAATATAATTACTAACTTCTCTTACGTTCCTCTCTTCGTTACGCTCTCTGCCATGTATTTTAACAAAGAAACAATACTAGTAAAAACACGTCATTTCAAATTCTCGCCTCAGAGTCTGCAATCTCTAACTTGTGCTTGTAACTGTTATCTGTTATGTGCTGAAGCTACGGTGTTATCCTCCTTGCGTTGGCCATGTGACGTGTTATGATGAAAAAACAAATATGTTGCACATGCCTGTATCGTGTCACTTCTATGATTGCATCGCATGGAAAGGACAAAGCTCTCGATCTCCTGTGCTGATACCAACAGCCCTCAGTGCCCCTCCGTCCGTGTCACACTGTGTCGACTCTACACGTCCTCAGAACAGCTCACCCTACACCCTATTTGTACATAGTACCTCCTCTTATTTACACACGATGTTATTTTTCTGTCGTCTTCATGTTTTGAGTTCTTGCTTCCCGTTTGCTGTTTGAGACGTAGTTAGTGCAATGTTTGTAGTTCATTTTGCAATTGATGAGTAAGCTAGTCTGGGCATTTTTGCAACTATTGTAGAAGCTTGATTTATTCCATGTCCCCCTGTATAAGCTTTATATATGAATGTAGCAATGTGGTAGTAGTTTCTGTAGTATCAGACTCACATTGGCATTGGCTATTTGATCAAATCCTCTTTGTTTAATTCAGCTTGATCTTTATTTTGCCATGAACGTAGCATGATAGTATAGATAATACAAGTAGTAGTATTTCCATTTTTTTTTCTTTTTTTTTTTTTTTCTTCTTCTTTGCTATGCTGATATAGTTGGGTACCATCATCCCAGTAGTTAGACAACTAACCTTGGCTTGTTGGTTCTTTCTCTTTACAGAAAGTACGTATATGCTCGCCAGTCGAACATACCTTAGTATCAACAATGGTGACTGGTTCCGCCACCCTGACACCTTTCCCATCAGCTGATGTGCCCGCCTGGCTCATCAGTTCGCCGACCTTGACATAACCACTTAACATTATTTTATTACTACATGCTCACTAATGCCCTATGATGGGGCGATGTGCTTACTGCTTATGAGTGTTTTCTTTGTTCGTTTATCTTAGATATTTTCGTATTTTATTTTTTTTTTTTCTGTTTGCATTTATTGTTCTAAACTAAATGATGCAGATAGCGGTATTAATTTCATTTTTTCTCTTTATTTTGAATATTTTAAGCTTTAAATTATGCTTATTTGTTTTTCTGATGATTTATCTACTAAAATGCATCAGCAATTTAGTTTTAAAAAATAAATTCATGCATGAATATAATATTCTTTAAAAGAATATTATCTTCCTAACTTGCAGAACAGAATCGTCTTCATTTTATTAACACAGAACTCTCCCCCGTTAACAATAGATATTTTTCACATGTATGAATATGTGAAAGTCTTTATTTCTTAATTCTTAATTAATCTCGGGATTGCACTGTCTCTTGCATGATGAAAAAAAAACTCGCTGCTCGGTTCGAGAATTGCTAACGTCCCTATAAACCCAGTTTTCCTTATATCCAAAATGGTATATGGAAATTCTTTATACATATATTCATTCCTTATATTCACCAAAGGCAGAATATATCCGCCTTGCTCCCTATTATCTGTAATCAGTCGTGTTATAATGGCTAATCAAACTTATTCATAGAGAAGATTCACACCGAAACCGTCAGTGTGCCTTATTTTCCTCTTTCTTTTTAAATATTTCTCATTATTATGTGATATTAATGCGTAATTCTCTTTTCTCCCTTTCTTCCTTTCATCATCGTCGCTGCCTGTCTACAGGAGGAGGAAGAAGTAAGTGTTGATGACTTTGTTTATTTTATTATGCATTCCCTTTTATCTTCATTTGTTCATTTATCATTGTTGTTTTTTGCTTTGTTTTTCTTTTACTGCCATCTGTTCCTCTTTTCTAGAAGCATATTATCAAGTAATATATTCAGATTTGTAGATTTTGAAAATTCACAACTCTCTCCTCATCTTTTAATCTTAATGAAAGTTGCATATATTTTTTCCCTTTAAAGTTCAAATCTGTCTTTTATTAGTAAAACTATTTTCTTCTAATTCTACCCTATATTTTCTCTCTATCTATCTTTTTTTTCTGCCCATCTATCTGTCTATCTGTGTATATCATTCAATCTATATCTATCTATCTGTCTGTCTATCTCTCACTATGTCTCCCAATTTCTCTCTCTCTCTCTCTCTCTCTCTCTCTCTCTCTCTCTCTCTCTCTCTCTCTCTCTCTCTCTCTCTCTCTCTCTCTCTCTCTCTCTCTCTCTCTCTCTCCTCTCTCTCTCTCTCTCTCCTTCTCTCCTTCTCTCCTTCTCTCCTTCTCTCCCTCTCTCCCTCTCTCCCTCTCTCCCTCCCTCTCTCCCTCCCTCCACCTATCCCTCACCTTACCCTTCTTCTAACTTCCACCTTCCATCTCCTACTTTCACCCCTATCATCTTCCCTCTATCTTACACCATCTGACCCCCCCTTTCCCCTTTCTTCTTCCAGGGGAGATGAGGGGGCCAACTTCCTTAAGAACCGCCAGCAGATGAAGATGTCCGAGCTGGACGAACAGCTGGCGGAATACATCGCTGAGTGGAGGAAGCAGAGATCCAAGGAGGAGGATGAGCTCAGGAAACTCAAGGAGAAGCAGGCTAAGAGGAAGGTGAGGAAGAGGGGACGAGGGAGAGGGAATGGAGGGAGGGGAAGGGAATGGAGGGAGGGAGGGAGGGACAGAGGAATTGAGAAACATAGTGGGAGAGAGAGTGAGAGAGAGAGAGAGAGAGAGAGAGAGAGAGAGGGAGAGAGAGAGAGAGAGAGAGAGAGAGAGAGAGAGAGAGAGAGAGAGAAATTGAGAAACATAGTGGAAGAGAGAGTGAGAGAGAGAGAGAGAGAGAGAGAGAGAGAGAGGGGGGGGGGAGGGAGAGAGAAAGAGAGAGAGGGGAATTGAGAAATATAGTGGAAGAGAGAGAGTGAGAGAGAGAAAGAGAGATAGAAAGAGAGGGAGGGGGGTTGAGAGACATAATGGAAGACAGACAGAAAGAGAGAGAGAG
>NC_061819.1:6169091-6176591 GCF_019202785.1 Penaeus chinensis | reverse complement strand
AGCTTAGGGAACGTCAGAAGCAACAGCTCAGGCAAAAGGCCCTGAAGAAGGGTCTTGATCCCGAGTAAGTCTGAACACGAGCCAGTCAGTCGCTCGTTCGCTCATCTCACCTTCACCAAAATTCAGATTTCATCTCCTTTTTATAAAGCATCGGTGCATTTCTAAGTAGATCGTCTCGACAAGCTCATCAGACTTAAAACAGATTCTCTCAGCATCTTGAGTTATCACACTCGTCTCTTCGGAGGGAGGGAGGGAGGGAGGGAGGAAGGGAGGGAGGGAGGGGGGAGAGACAGGGAGTCGGATGAACGGCGGCTTCGGCGCGACTTCCCGCCAATTATTTTCTTTGCCAATTAAAACTAACTTTCTGCATGGCTGATCTGCGATTAACCGGTATATAATATGCTATTAGATATGACTTAATTAGACCACTTGTTCCTCTTGTAAAAGAAAATGGTAAAACTATGCTGTTCCCTTTGTGTATTTAGTAGAATAGGTTGTGACAATCAACCTTTCCATAGAAAAGATATACCCACTTATTCTAATAAGAAATCTATATATAAGGTATTACTTTAGAATCACTAACCAACACCCCCCCAACCATCAGAACTTTTTTTCTTTGTGTTTGCCAACCAACACGCCCGACCTGGTCTAACCAGACTCGAACCCCATGACCTTTCACGACCTCTTTTGCCCTAAATATGCCCCTGCCCAGCCTGCGACGAGGAATCTCTTTGACCCACGATTTTGTGCTATGGTTTTACAGCTGAAGGAGTTGAAAGAACGTCAGAAGCAACAACTCAGGCAAAAGGCCCTGAAGCGAGGCCTGGAGGCGGAGTAAGTTTTTCGTCTTCTTCATCTGCTTCAACCAAAACAAACCAATCTCACCTTTTTATTTTGTCTCTCTCTTTCTCTCTCTGGTCTTACCGGATTCAGATATTTGTTGCATGGGACCTCACCCTCGCTCTTTTTTTTATGATAATTTTTCTTCTTTTTTTTTTTTTTTTTTTTTTTTTTTTTTGGGTCATTTGCCCCCTTTTGTTTCGCTCGGCATAAAAGAGGCTCCATGATTTTACAGATCATGTGGCTTTCTTTGGTCGCTTTATTTTGTGAGGAAGAACATTCTTTTTCTTAATTTTTGTACAATTTTATATATGAATTAACTTTTAATGATCTGTTATTTTTTTCTACTTTTTATTTTATCATCTATTCACTCGTTCTTTTTGTTCTTCACTTTTTTGTGGAAAAAATGTCGATGTTCGATATACTTACGAACGGTTCGTCCAATGTGTGACGTCATCATGTCTCTTCGTCTGTGCGCTTCTTATGCAAACGCCACGTATAGTCCGGTGTCCGTTGTGTCTTGCCTGCAGTTTTTAAACCTTTTTTTCCTTTTCTAAATATTCTTTTGAGACTTTAAGTTGATGTCCATGTCTTTTTCATAAGCAGTCGAATGAGTTTTGTGCATTCTACTGCTATCCTAAAATAAAAATAATAATAATAAAATAGCGCGAAGTACCTATTGGTAATTTGTTAGGCTTAGATTTAATTTTAAAAAGCAACGTACGATTTTTTTCCCTCTTCACTGATGTTCTCAATAAATGCAAGATATATTCCGTTACTTTAAGACTTTATCGCTGTCTTACGCCGGGAAATAATTTAAAAAAAAAAAAAAATCTATCTATAGCCACGCGAATTTTCCCCTTCTTTCTCCCCCTTTCTTCATCTCTCGTAATCTTTTATTTATATTTTCCTTTACTACCTCTACCTGGCAAACTTTCCTCAACTAATATTTCTCAACGACAGGAAAAGAAAGGTTTGGAACCTGTATAGTCTCTTAGAAGTAAATCCAAAACCCTGTAGAGTATAAACAGAGGTAGTTTTTGGTGTGATGTAAACAGTAAAAAAAAAAAAAAAAAAAAAAAAAAAAAAGGACAGGTAAATAGAACCATTTATATTTTTTTACAGTAGTTTCTCATAGTAATTGTATTAGTCCTTAGATTATGGCAATAGATTTTCCTGGTTATCTTTTTTTTTTTTATATATATCTCACGATTCGTTTTTATTTGGAGAGAAACCGGAATTATTTATGATGTTGGCAATTCCCTTTCTGAAGTTTCCAAAAACAGGATTGCTCGTTCTATCAAGCATCACAGGTATGATTACTTTCATCTCAAACTAGATTCGCAGTTCAAACACCTAGAAGATTAATTACTTGAATTTGCATAGTATATCATTTGTCATTTCTCTCACCTGTAGGTATTGCACACCTGCACACGTTGATAATTGCAATGATCATTAGTATTGGTTATCATGTCGCTGAGCAAAGTTATTCATTCTCAGACCGCGGAAACAGTAATACACAGTCGGGTTACACGGATTTCATATAGTGAATGAGAATCACTGATAGCATCTTGCCGTGTAGGTCATTTTCACCAGTAGGTCTATCGGGTTCAATTCTCTGCCTTTTGGTTCTGGGTGACAACGCTACGGCAAGAACGTGTGCGAAATTCACGTATCTGTAATGCTTCGAAAAAAAAAATTAAAAGATCCGAATAAGGAGGAATCAAAACAAAATTCGAAAGAAAAAGAAATTAGAATAAAAATGAAAATGAAAATTTCAAAGTTAATAACAAAATCACTGAAGATTTTCCTTGCTATCTTTGTCACCACGAGCCTAAAAGTCTTAGAATTTAGTCCGCGCGTCTTCCTCATCAGTTGAAAAGAATGTATTATCTATATATAAATGTTTTCATGTTCAGTTTGTCCAGACTCTAATGTACATGTTTTTATATGTATTCTTATTCTTTTATTTTCAATATTAATTTATTTGGGTCATTTGACAAGTAAAAACTAACCCAGCTCTGTTAAATGCTGCTTTAACAACATCTCCATGTTCTTATTTTTGTCTTTTTTGTTTTGGAAAACATGCTTAGCGTCTGGATTTGACTTTGTGAGCAGTTTCGTATTAATGTCATCAATGCTGATGACTTTAATAAGAACTACTGTGTCTCGCAACTACAACACATAACGGCCTCATTTGCATAAACAGCTTGTATGGGATCTCACTGACATTTTTTAGTTCATTTCATTTCTCTTTTTATTATTTCTCTTTCGTTTCTAGATTTCCTTTCAATGATATACTGAAATATGATATATGTGCATAATGACGGACTACTCTCTATCATTTCCTGATGTAATTAATCATTTCGTTCAATCTTGCGTCACATCAGGGCTCTCACCGGTAAACACCCGGTAAGTTCATTATTTTTTGTGTATTTTTTATTAGTTTACGGTTTCGTTTCATATCGAGTTTATGTAGTCTCTTATTTTAGCGTTAGTTAGCAACTGATAATTCAATTATCAGTGATGCATTTGTTCATGAATTACCAATTCATCTTTTTCTGTTTATATTATCATGTTATATTTAGATTAGTCTCTCTTTTTAGATTCATATATATATTTGTCTAAATATTTAAGAAAACAATGTCTTAATAATAAGAAATCAAGTACATTCCACGTTCCTTTTGCCTCTTGCTCAGGGGAAATTACCCTAAAACCCGCCATTCTTTAGGGGGAAAATCCGTACTAAATTCCCCTCTTCCCCCAACAGCCCAAGATCCAGACTGCCTCCAAGTTCGAGCGACGCACAGACAGGAGGACTTATGACGACAAGAAGAAACTTTTCGAGGGTGTAAGTATTTTTTACCCTTTTTTACTTTTCTTCTTCAGTCTCTTTCTTTTGCTTTTGTTTATATTCTATTTTTGGTTGCTGATGAATAGGTACATATTATCTTATGGTTTGTTTATGGTTTATTTTGAACATATTGCTTGCCTTATTGATGTTCATTTGTTTTGCATCGGACACTTTGTTCGATGTAAACAAAGAACTTTTTATATTTTAGTTTATTATTTCTACATGGCTTTTGAATTAAAAAAAAAAAAAGTGAATTATATTTATTTTCTAAACCTATTATTAAGTTCTATTAATGTTTAATTTATCTTAAGTTATTTAAGTTAAGGTTTACTTTCCGTACATTTCTTTTTCCCCCCCTTCACATTTCCTTTCGATCTCTTGGACAACTAATAACCTTTCAATGGCTTCTTTTTCTAATTGACTCTCTAAGATTCTTATATAGTAGGTAGATCATTTCTAGCTAATGATCACACGCTGTTCAAAAAGTAATGATTCTTGTCATACTTCTCTTTTTTAATTGATTTCTTTGTGCCTAATCTGTAGACGGCTTCTTTTTTCTTTCTTCTTCCTAATATCTGGAAACGACAACTAATATCTTCAACATGAGTAGAGTAAAAAAAAAAGAGGAAAAAAAAAAACGCAATACGATAACTTCATTCCCATTCAATATTAGAGAAATCAATTCTGGAGGAGATTTCAAAAAAAAGAAATATCTTTTTTTTTTTTTAAAGATTTAGCTATCAAGCTATACTTGTGAAATTCTTTTCGTAAGACACACAATCCAGTGTTGTCTCGCCTTACACACAGGGTTGGGATATAGTTATCAAGGAAGACATGGAGAAGATGTGGAAGGAGAAATACGAAGAGTTCATGTCAAGGACAAAGAGTGAGTAAAAAAAGGGTTACTGGATGATCAGAAACGCTTTGTTGCTGCGCTAGATCCTCTCTTATTTATTTTCTTTATTTCTATCCGTTTTGGCACTGTTCCTGCCTATTAGCGTATCCCTACTCGACGGACGTTTGGATACTTCCTCTTCCACTTTCCGTTTCTTTTTTCTTTTCTCTCGCTTTCTTTAGTTTAGAGGAGTTCTCAAAGGTGAGAGTTTGTCCAGCGCCTTCCCTGTCCTTTCTCTTTTCTTTCCTTAATGACCTGGTGACATTTACCACCAGGGCTGGGAAGTTGTTCACAAAGAAGTTCTCCAGAAAGTTTGGGAGACGAAGTATGAAGAGTTTATGGGCAGGACGAAGGGTAAGTATAAGAGTTGGTGACCCTCTCAAAGCCCCCCCCCCCCCCCCAACGCCAAGCAACGCCCCCCCCCCCTCGTATCCACCTCCCCGTCTTTTTCTCACTCTAAAAGAAAACCCACACTTCCCTGTGGTGAATTCCTGAAGAGTACGTGCGTTGCCATCAGCCCTCTTTTATCTTTGTGGTGTTGGCGACGCCACGGTATGGAGCCCCCCCCCCCCCCCGTCCCCTTCTACGCCCCACCTTTCTTACTTTTTATCCCCTGTTTATGACCTCCAAAAAACAATTGTACCTTCAGGGCTGGGAAGTTGTACACACCGAGGAGATGGAAAGGTACTGGAAGGACAAATACGAAGAGTTTGTCAACAGGACGAAGTGTAAGTACGGGCGGCTAACACTGGACACTGTGTTCAAGATAGCAGGAATGGCCCATGGCGTCGCTCGCTCGTAGTTCTCAGAGTAGACCGTTGAGATTCTGCCGTCGGACTTAACACGAGCGCGGGGGAATGCATGTCCCACGAGCCCCGAATGCGTCGCTCGGTCTCGTACGCGTGCCAGGGACTCCCATGAGCATGACTCGCATGGTCCGGTGAGGGAATGAACTCAGCGGCAGGCTCCTGAGTGCATGACAGGGTGTCCAAAGCACGGTGTATGTAGAGGGACATGCGTGCACACACACACGTGTTAAGTCTGCGGTAATGGGAGAGGGGAGAGAGAGAGAGAGTGAGAGAGAGCGAACAAGAGAGCCAGAGACAAGTTTCTTGTCTTCAGCTGCCTATGCTGCGCCTTCTCTTCCTCCTCCTCCCCCTCCTCCCCATCCCCGCTCATGTAGTCCCCCCTCCCCACGCTCCCACGTGGGAGTGTGGAGTAGTAGTTCCATCCCCCCATACCACTACTACCCCCACTCTTCTCTTTCGCGGAAGTAACCCTTTAAGCTGACCTTGGCTCATTCCAGTATCTAGCGGACACGGCTGCGTCCCCCATCCACACAAAGCCTGGTTTAACGCCAATGAAGCAACCAAAGATATCTGTTCTAGTCTTGTTACTTAATTTCAGCCATTTTTATTGCCAGCAAGCCCCGCCCCTCCGTCTTTTTTCCAATGCTTCTGTTAGTTAAATCCTTCGAGGATCCCCCGCCCCCCTCCCTCACTTCTCAACCTTTCATTTTGACAATTTTATCGTTACGATTTTGTAATGACACAACGCCTCCTTTTTTTCTAATTTGGAACGAGGTAAATTTTTTTCTTTCTTTCTTTTTTTAATTTCTCAACAAAAAATCGTTTTGAACTTTTACCTCAGCTGGATATCCGGGCCATTACGTCTGCATTTATACACATTTAGATTTTTTTCTTTCTCCCAGCACCCACGTACTTTCACCCAAACGTGAATCCAATTCTCCCTTCTCTTCCCCCCCCCCCCCAAATGTGTGCCCCCCATTGACTCCTCTTCCCCCAACGCACCACTGCCGCCTTTCCGCGCGTTTTCTAACGGACTTTCGGGTGACCCTATTTTTTCTAAAAAGAAGAATTTGTAAACCCCCCCCTCCTGTTTTATGATCCGACTGTGGACTGTGAAACTAAACTGTCCCTCTCTGTTTACTTCCTCTCAGGGACTTATTGACACTGCTGGAGAAGAGCGAGAGAGGAAATGGAACGAGATTAAATCGTTATTTGAATCCCGCCAAAAGTGTAAGTTTGAGAAGAGCCGGGGTGATCTCGGTGCATTCTCATTGGCGCTCCTTCGGTCAATTTTATTTTATTTTTCCTGTCTGGAATAATCACTGCTACATTATTATTATCATTACTGTTATTATTAATCGTCCGTTATTATTTATTTCCGCTGTTGTTTTTTATCGTATTTATTTCTTCTTTATTTTCGGCTGCGCTTGGATGTATTAAAAATCATAAACATAAAGTTACTGTTACAATAACCCTTGATTTTCCAACATGGCGCCCATACTGATCGCGCGCTACTTAACAAACATTTCGTTTTCTTTTATTTGTGTACTTTCCGGCCGCAGTTACTCAACTCCTGGCCTGACGGGCACATTTCTTTATTCTTATTAATGATACGTTATTATTATTATTTTATTTCAAGTTGCTTTCCTCTCTACGCTCTCGCAAAACTACTAAAAGTGAATATGGCGTCGCAAATGCATGCATAGTTATTTTCCACGTAGTTGATGATCATCATCATCGTCTGACAATGGTTCGCGAAGGTTTTATCCTACTGTATGATTCCTGCCAACCGAGCTACGCGTCTGCAGTAGACCTTCTCTGAATGAAGAGTAGTGTACATGTCTGATGCCTTTTTCAGCTTCTGTTCATTAGTACTCCGCATGCTTACTCCAACTCATTACTGATTGTTATTGTCATATGTTCACTGGTGATGCTATATCCCCGTGTATCGACTGCGAGTAAGTATACGCATTTTGAATGAAGTAATGTGTATATTTTTATTTTTTTGTTGTTCAACCCTCATTATGGCAAAGGAACTATTTTTTTGTCTTAATTTTAAATGACAGTATTATAGTTGATATATATATTAGCCATCCATCAGA
>NC_061819.1:6154091-6156591 GCF_019202785.1 Penaeus chinensis | reverse complement strand
TGTGTGTGCGTGCATATATCCAACTGAGTGTGTCAGCGTGTTCGGAACCTAGATTTCAAATTTCAAATTCTTTGTCAGTTTAACGGCCGAGACAGACCATTTCCTTCCACACAAACACTCTTACCATAAACCGCCACTGAGATGTAATAAAAACAACTGTTAACTTGAGGTGTCAGAGTGGATCTCCTTACGGAAAGGATAAGACTTTCCGGCGGGAGAGAAATTGGTTATTGACACTATGATAATATTGAAAGTATGTGGGCGTCTGCATGTGTTTTGTTTTTGTTTTTGTTTTTTTTATCTATTATTTGATTTACGTTAATTAGCATGTGCAAAGGCATTTAAATCACTCGTTATGGGGGAAAGTTGTTGCATTACACTGATCCATTATAATTAATCCAATATTGTGTGTGTCTGCGTTGTGTGTGTGTGTGTGTGTGTGTGTGTGTGTGTGTGTGTGTGTGTGTGTGTGTGTGTGTGTGTGTGTGTGTGTGTGTGTGTGTGTGTGAATATATATATGTATATATACATACTGAAACTATATATACATATTCTTATTCATAAGAAAGTACATATCTTATTTATGGGTATATATTCACAGCTCACTCTCTCTCTATTTATATATATATATATATATATATATATATATATGTATATATACATATACATATACATATACATATACATATACATATATATACATACATATATATATATATATATATATATATATATGTGTGTGTGTGTGTGTGTGTGTGTGTGTGTGTGAATATACATATATATACTTAAATATATATATATATATATATATATATATATATATATACATGAAAATATGTACATATGTACATGTACATACGTGTGTATATATATATACATATATATGTCTTTGTGTTTGTGTATATGTATATATATATATATATATCTGTATATTTATACATATATATATGTATATATATATACATATATATATAGATAGATAGATAGATAGATATAGATATACTTGCATGTGTATGAGTGTGTGTGCGTTTCTGTGTCTCCCTTCTGAAATTTCCGTTTTAGGACGCCAGCACTGCATTCTGGTGTGCAGCCGTGCAGAGTAAGACTACCGCATGATCTGTTCTTTCAAATAAAATCAGTCTGTCTCCCTCTCTTCCTGACGTTTGTTTACATTGCGTCCGACTGGTGAATTTAACCCACTGCGTCACAGATCACTTTAACCGATCGAGTTATTAGGACAGTGATTTTCAAGTGCCAGGAAGTTATTTAGCTAATCCCGTGACATATAACTATAGTAATGTACAAGTGCATTTCCTTTATTGTATGTTATTTTTTTAATTTATTTTATTTTATTTATTTATTATTATTTTTTTTTTAACGTGACGTGGCGCTACTGAAATAGGTCGAGTTACATTTAAGTATAGATAGTTCATTATCTGCGTTCATCTGTTCTTATTTGTTTTAATTTTATATTTTTATTTTTATTTATTTTATTTATTTTTTTATTTTTTTATTTATTTATTTATTTATTTCATTTTTTATTCATTTATTTATTTATTCATTTATTTATTTATTCATTTATTTATTTTTTTTCATTTATTTATTTATTCATTTATTTATTTTATCTCCCTTACCAGTAATTCTATGGTGAAAAGTTTATAAAAAAATGTACTTCAGTTTTCTTTCTTTCCTTGTCCCTTTCTTTATCCGAATAGATATGTAACAATCTGTCTGCCTATCTGGTTATTTATCTTTCTGTTTGTTTTCTCTCTCTCTCTCTCTCTCTCTCTCTCTCTCTCTCTCTCTCTCTCTCTCTCTCTCTCTCTCTCTCTCTCTCTCTCTCTCTCACTCACTAATTTTTGTCTTTTATCGTAGGTATTCCTAAGTTACCCTTAATTTGTGTCGTTTTCTTATCAATAGTTATGGCTAAACAAATATACATAACCAGGATATATATATATATATATATATATATATATATATATATATATATATATATATATATATATATGGTCAATATCGTAAGCATTGTCCTTAGTTATAAGATTATTCAGTAATATTTCTCCGGTTAGTAGTGAAAACATAATAATATTCATTTGGAACTAAACATGGAAGCTGGGACGCAGTTGTCACATGGAAGAAAAAGCGTTCATTTCACTACTGCAGTTCTATTTGAGTGGAATCTTTTGGTTTTGTATATGAGTAAGGGTCAGTGATGTTCCAACATGACTAGTAAAGGCTCCGTGATATCTTCCTAGTGGTCTAATGCTGTTAAAAAGCAAGGAGTAAGATTGACTTGAGAGATCTGGGAAGCTTGCTCTCATTCTTATTTTTTTACACATTTTCTCTTTCTGTTATTATCTCTGTATGTCTCTCTTAGTCTCTCTCTTTTTCTATTGTGCCTCTCTATCCGTCTATCTATCTAGTTACCTATTGATCTATCCATACAACTAAATACAGCTTATACATATGCATTTGAATTAGCCTCCCTTCTTGGCTC
>NC_061819.1:6144091-6146591 GCF_019202785.1 Penaeus chinensis | reverse complement strand
CATGATAATGATAACAATGATAATGGTTATAATGATGATAATGATAACAATGATAATGGTTATACTTATGATAATGATGATAAGAAAAACAACAATAATTATAATGATAGTGATAACAATAATAATTATAAAAATAATAATATGAAAATAATTATAGTAATAATGACAATGATAACGATAATAGTAATCGTATGAATGATAATAATAATGATATTGTTGACAGCTAACGTAACACCAACACTGAATATTGACAACAATAATCATAATAATGGCATTGCTGGTGATAATAATAATAATAATTCTTATCTTGTTGCTGAATAAGTTTAAGGTTTGCTAAATAAGAATGCAGGGGTTACGAGCCTAAAATGTATAAAACTGAAAACTATAAGGTACGAGCATAAAGTGAAGCTTTTATGACATAATCAATTGTGCCAATGATAAAACTACTGTAAAAATGTATTCGGTCTGTGTGTGCAGTGCGCTAATGCTGCCCGTGACTAACTTGCACGGATTTAGCGCGTTGGAAATGTGTGAAATTTGTTTACAAAAAAGGGGGTCCTTGAGTGAGTGACTGTCAAGCTTGCCGTGCAGAAACGCTGTGGAACTGACATGCAAATGAAAGTGAGAGAGAGTTAGGGAGTGAGTGAGAGGGAGAGAATCGTTGAGAGGGAAAGAGAGAAAGAATGCGAGAGAGGAAGAGAGAGAATCGGTGAGAGGGGAGAAAAAGAGAGAACGAGAGAGAGAGAGAGAGAGAGAGAGAGAGAGAGAGAGAGACAGAGAGAGAGAGAGAGACAGAGACAGAGACAGAGACAGAGACAGAGAGAGAAAGAGAGAGAGAGAGAGGAAGGGGGAGAATCGGTGAGAGGGAGACAGAGGAGTGGAAGAGAAACAAGAGGGGAAGAGAGAAAAAGAGAGAGAGAATCAGTGAGAGTAGGGGGAGGGAGGATGCAAGTAACTGTGTGGCTGTGTATGTGAGTTTCTATTGTGTAATTGTGTGCGTATGAGCGCGTGCAATGACAGTGACCAAGCCGTGAGAGGTGGCTTAGTGTCAATAAGGCCGAAGTTCCTCTAATTACTCTCGGTGTAGTACAACAAATTCTACTCCTCACTCCCTTTTTTTCCCTCGGTCCTTATTTGAGAAAGTAATAAAGTTTGCGCGTAAGGCCCATACTTAAATATTTGGTCTACGGGCGCGCGACTTTACTGCCCCTCGAGGAACCGGGGAGGAACGGCTTCTGCCTTTCCTACCCCTCCCCCTTTACTTCTTCCCTTTTCCCATTCACATTCAATCTCCCTTCCCCTTATCCTTCTCGCTTTACCCTCCTCTTTCCTTCATCTCCTCCTCCCTTCCTCTTTACCCCTCCTCTCTCCTCCTTCCACTTCACCCTTCCCTCTTCCACTCCCTCTCCCCTCTCTCCTCCCTCCCCCTCTCCCTCTCCCCTCCATTCCTTCCTTCTCTCAGCCCCTTAAGTTGCTCCCCCATTCTCCTCTTCACAACCCGGACATACACGACCCTCAAGAAAGATACGGGTCGTGTATCGGAGTTGTTGTACATACGGGTCTTTAGGGAAGGCATTTTTTCCCCCGCCTTCCCCTCGCCTCGCTCAGATACGCTATCACGTGACCCGGGCCTATGATAGGGGGATGCAGAGGGGGAGGAAAAAGGGTAAGGGAAAGAATAAGATGAAGGGAGGAGGAGGAAGAGGAGGAAGAAAAAGAAAAAGAGGAGGAGAAAGAGGAAAGGGAAAGGGGAAGGAAATTAACAAATGAAGGGAGTAGGAGGAAGAGGAGGAGAAAGAGGAAAGGGAAGGAGAAGGAAAATAATAAGATGAAGGGAGGAGGAGGGGAAAGGAGAAGAGGAAGGGAAAACGGGAAGAAAAAGAACAAGTAAAGGGAGTAGGAGGAAGAGGAGAAAGAAGAGGAGATGGAAAAAAAGAAGAAGAGGGGGAGAAGGAAGAATAAACGGAATAAAGCATATCAAAAGAAGACTCAAACAGATGAAGAAGAGGGGAAGAGAAGAAGAAGAAGAAGAAGAAGAAGAAGAAGAAGAAGAAGAAGAAGATAAAAAAGAAGAAGAAGAAGAAGAAGATCAAAAGAAAGAAGAAGAAGAGGGGAAGGAAATCAAGAAGAGGAGAAGGAGGAGAAGAGAATCAAGAAGAAGAGGAAGAATGAAGATAATCAAGAAAAAGAAAAACAACAAGAACAAGAATACAATAAAAAAAGGAAGAAGAAAATAAAAAAGAAGAGAATTAGAAGAAGAGGCAGAGAAGGAGGAGGATAAAGACGAAGAGGAGGAAGAGGAAGAAGGAAGAGAAGGAGGAGGAGAAAGAGGAAGAAGGAAGAGGAATGAGGGGAAAAAGGAAGAGGAAGAAGGAAAAGGAGGAAGTGGAAGAAGGAAGAGGAGAAAGAGAAAGAAGGAAGAGGAGGAAAAAGGAAGAAGGGAGAGGAAGAAGGAAGAAGGAAGAGGAGGAAGAAGGAAGGAGGAAGAAGGAAGAGGAGG
>NC_061819.1:6136591-6141591 GCF_019202785.1 Penaeus chinensis | reverse complement strand
GATGAGAGGGGAAAGGAGGGGAGGAGGAGACGGAGAGAGAGAGAGAGAGGTAGGGGAGAGGAGGTGAGGGAGGAGGGAGGAGGAGAAGAGTTGAAGAGGAGAAGAGGAGGGGGGAAGAGAGAGAGAGAGGAGAGAGAGAGAAGGGGGAGGGGCGGGGGGAAGAGGAAGGGGAGAGGAGAGAGGGGGAGAGAGGAGACAATGAGGGGAGAGGAGCGGGAGAAGGAGAAGAGGGAGGGGAAAGGGGGACAAGAGAGAGAGAGGAGGGAGGAGAGGAAAAAGGTGGGGAAGGAGAGAGGGAGAGATGGAGAGAGGAGGTCGGAGAGAGAGAGGATGAGAGGGAGGGAGAGGATGAGAAGGGAGGGGGAGGGAGGGCGAGAGAGAGCGGGGAGAGAGAGGAGAGGAGAGAAGGGGAGAGGAAAAGAAGGAAAGAGAAGGTGAGTAGAAAGAGAACGAGAGGAGAGAGGAGAGAGAGAAGCGGGGAGGGAGGAGGGGGAGAGAGAGAGGGGGAGAAGGAGGGGAAGAGAGAGGAGGAGAGGAGAGAGGAGAGAGGAAAGGAAGGAGGGAAGAGGTGAGAGAGGCGAGGGAGAAGGAGAAGAGGAGAGGGGAGAGAGGGAGAGGGAAAGGGGAGAGAGAGAGAGAGGGGAGAGAGGAGGAGGAAGGAGGAGAGAGGAGGAGGGGAGAGAGGAGGAGGGGGAGAGAGAAGGAGAGGGAAAAAGGAGAGGAGAGGGAAGAGGCGAAAGGGGAGAGGAGAGAGGAGGGGGGAGGAGGAGAGAGGAGGAGGAACGGGAGAGGGGGGGGAAGGGGAGAAGAAGAGGGGAAGAAGAGGAGGGAGAGGAGGGGGGAAGGGGGGAAAAAGGGGAGGAGGAAGGGGGGAGGGAGGGGGGGGAAAGGGAGAGGAAAGGCCGGAGGGAAGGCGAGGGGGAGAAGGGAGAAGGGGGGGGAGAGAGGGGGAGAGGGGGGGAAAGAGGAGAGAGAGGGGAAGGGGGGGGAGGATAAAAGCGGAAGAGGTGGAAGAGGGGGGGTGGGGAGAGGAGGGAGAGGGAAGGAAAGGGGAAGGGGAGGGGGAGAAAAGGAGGGAAAGGGGGGAGAAGGGGAGGGAGAAAAGGGGGGGGGGAGAGGAAAAAGGGGAGGGAGGGGAAGAAGGGAGGGGGGGGGAGAGGGGGAGAGATCAGAGGGAGGGAGGAGAGAAGAGGGAAGAGAGGGGGAGGAGGAGAGAGAGAGAGAGATGAGAGGAGAGGTGGAGAGAGGAGGAGAGGGGAGAGGTGGGAAAGGAGAGATGGGAAGAGGGGGGGAAAAGGAGGGGAAGGGAAGAGGAAGGAGAGAGAGAGAGAGAGTAGGAGAGGAGAGAGGAGTGGGAGGAGAGGAAGAGGGAGGGGGGGATGAGGGAGAGAGGGGAGGATGAGAGGAAGGAGAGGAAGGGAGAGAGGAGAAGAGAGAGGAGTAGGGAGAGAGAGAGGGAGAGGGAGAGTAGGAAGAGAGAGAGAGGAGATGGGAGGAGAGGGGGAGCGAGAGAGGGAGAGGGGAGCGAGAAGGAGAGAGACGGGAGGAGGAGGGAGGAAGAGAGAGAGAGAGAGTGGAGGAGAGAGAGGGGAGGGGAGGAGAGAGAGGAGAGAGGGAGAGAGGAGAGAGAGGGGAGAGGAGGAGAGTAAGATGAGAGAAGAGGCGAGAGAGAGTGAGGAGGGTGAGGAGAGAGAGAGAGTGGAGTGGAGAGAAGCGAGCGAGAGAGGAGAGGAGAGAGAGGACGGAGGAGAAGAGAGAGGAAGGAGAGAGAGAGAGAGGGGGGAGAGATGAGAGAGAGAGGAGACGAGAGAGAGGGGAGGAAGGAGAAGAGAGATGAGATGAGGTGAGAGAGAGGGGAGACGAGGAGAGAGAGAGAGAGTGGAGAGAGGAGAGAGAGAGGAGAGGGATGAGAGAGAAGAGGAGAGAGGAGAGGGGATGGAGAGAGAGAGGAGAGAGAAGAGAGAGAGTGAGAGGGAGAGAGAAAGGGCGAGAGGAGCGAGAGATGGGAGGCCAGAGGGGCGAGAGGGAGAGAGAGAGAGAAAGGGGAGAGAGAGAGGAGTGAGGAGATGGAGAGGGAGAGAGGAGAGGAGGGGAAGTGAGGAAAAGGAGGAGGGGGAGGAGGGAGAGTGAGAGGGGAGAGAGGAGAGGAGAAGGGGAGCGGGGAGGAGGAGAGGGAGGGAAAAGAGAGAGATGAGGGAGAGGGAGAGAGAGAGGAGGAGAAGACAGGAGAGGAGAGGAGAAGAGAGGGAAGAGAGTGAGAAAGGGGAAAGGAGGAGGAGGGAGAAGAGAGAGGGAGAGAGGAGAGAGGGGAGAGAGGAGAGGAGTGGGAGGAGAGAGGGAGAGAGGAGAGAAGAGAGAAGGAGAGGAGAGAGAGAGAGAGAAGGAGAGAGAGAGGGAAGAGAAGGGAGAAGAGAGTGGAGGGGGGGAGGGAGGAAAGAGAGGGAGAGAGGAGAGAGAGAGAGAGAGAGAGGGAGAGAGAGAGAGAGAGAGAGAGAGAGGAAAGGGAGAGAAGAGGGGAAAGAGAGGGAAGGAGGGAAGAGAGGAGAGAGGGAGAGGAGGGGAAGAGAGAAGAGGAGAGAGGGGGGGGAGATGAGAGAGGAGGGGGGGAGAGAGGATGAGAGAGAATGAAGGGGAGAGAGGAAGAGAAGAGGAATGGGAGGAGGAAGCGAGGTGAGGAGGGGAGAGAGGGGGGAGGAGGGAGAGAGAAAGGGGGAAGAAGGAGAGGGAGGAGAGAAGAGGAGGAGAGAGAGAGAGGGGAGAGGAGGAGAGAGCGTGGAGGGGAGAGGAGAGGGTAGGAGGGAGAGGGGAGAGGAGAGGAGGGGGGAGAGAGGGAGAAAAGGAGGGAGAGAGAGAGAGAGAGGGAGGAAGAGGAGGAGGAAGGAGAAGGGAGAGAGGGAGACGTGAGAGGGAGAGGAGAGAGAAGAGGGGGAGAGAAGGGAGAGAGGAAGAGAGGGAGAGAGGAGGAGGATGAGGAGAGTGGAGCGAAAAGGGGAGAAGAGAGAAGAGAGAGAGGAGAAGAGGGAGGAAGGAGAAGAGGGGAGAGGAGAAGAGAGAGGAGAAAAGAGAGAGAGACGGAGAGAGGAGAGAGAGAGAGAGAGGAGAGAGGGAGGGAAGAGAGGGAGAGAAGAGAGGAGAGGAGGAGAGGAGAGAGGAGGGGAGAGGGAGGAGAGGAAGAGAGGAGTTGAAGGGGAGGAGAGGAGAGAGAGAGGAGAGAGAAGAGACGAGGAGGAGAGTGAGGGGGGAGGGAGAGAGAGAGGAGAGAGAAGAGAGAGGGGAGAGAGAGAGAGAGAGAGAGAGATAGAGAAGAGAGAGAGAGAGAGAGAGAGACGAGAGAGAGAGAGGGAGAGAGAGGAGAGGACGAGAGGAGAGAGAGAGAGGAGAGATGAGAGGGAGAGAGGAGAGAGATTGACGAGTGAGAGGAGATGAGAGAGGAGAGGGAGAGAGAAGAGAGAGAGAGAGGAGAGAGTGAGAGGAGAGAGAGGAGAGAAGGAGAGAGAGATGAGAGTACGAGGAAAAATCAAAGACCAAAAAGGCCGGGGCGAGGCCGCGAAGAGAAGAAAGGAAGAAAGAAAAGAAGGAAATGAGGAAGAGAGAGAGAATAGAAAAGAGAGATTGCAGAGAGAGACAGAAAGGGAGGGAGTAAACTCGAGGAGTAACCGGAGGACAGAGAAGAGAGGCAAAAGATGAGAACGGAGAGGAGGAGAAAGAAAGTCGAGAAGGACAACTACATAGTAAGAGAGACGAAAAGAAGAAATAAATAATAGGAGAGAGATGAAGAGACTAAGAGAGGGAGAGGAGAGGAGAGAGAGCGAGAGAGAGGAGAGAGTGAGCGAGAGAGGAGAGAGAGAGAGAGAGAGTCGAGAGAGACCGAGAGAGAGAGGAGGGAGAGAGAGGAGTGGAGTGAGAGGAAGAGAGAGAGAGAGAGAGAGAGAGAGAGAGAGAGAGAAACAGACAGACAGACAGACAAAGACAGAGAAAGAGAGAGAGACAAACAGACAGACAGACAGACAGACAAAGACAGAGAAAGGGAGAGAGGAAAAAAATAAATAACACAGAGACTAACACATACAAAGAGAAAGGGGAAAGCATAGAATCAAAGATATTTGAAAAATCTACAAATTTATTGTTGCATGCATCACCATCAACAACAGGTTTTTATTTTTTCTCTTCTTCCACTAATTTACAAGACGAATCCAAAATTACAGATTGCATCTGGATAATGCAAAATAATACGAAATTTAGAAAAGAAAGAGGAAAATATAAGATTTTCCAACTGCATCTTCCAGCTTAGAAATTTATAGCAGTGGAATTATTGCTATAATTTCTTATGACAAATATCTAAGTTCCAATCAGTTTTGTTGGTGGAAAGTTGTTCTTCTGCTCATTCTCTCTCTCGCTGCTCTCTCTACTCTCGCTTTCTCTATCTCGCTAGCTCTCTATCTGGTGTGGTGTGTGTGTGGGTGTCGTGTCGTGAGGGTGTGTGGTGGGGTCGCTGGGCGCTCGTGCAGCTCGCTCTCGCGCGCTCGCTATGCTATCGTCTGGGGGTGTGGGTGTGTGCGTGTGGGTGGGCGTGGGGGGAGTGAGTGGGGCGACTGGCGCCTACTGAGGACTCGCTCGATCGCGCGAGGCGAGAGCTCGGATCGAAGACGCGAGCCGCGGAGAGAGAGCCGCGCGATCGAGGGCGCGCGCGCCTGCGCGAGCTCGCAGCGGGGGGGGGGGGGGGGGGGGTGTGGGTCAGGGGTATAGATAGGACGAGCGCGCGAGCGCTAGAGCGCGAGCATGTGGGGGGGGGGGTGGGGGGGCGTGGGGTGAGCAGGGGGGGGTGAGGGGGAGAGGGAGAGAGAGGAAGAGAGCGAGAGAGAGCGAGAGAGAGACGAGAGAGAGCGAGAGAGAGCTAGAAGAGAGAGAGAGCGAGCGCGAGCAGGAGAGCGAGAGCTAGAGAGAGCCGCGAAAGGCGGGAGAGAGGACGAGAAGCGAGCGAGAGAGAGCGGGAGCTAGAG
>NC_061819.1:6104091-6114091 GCF_019202785.1 Penaeus chinensis | reverse complement strand
AGTATGCTTGGCAAGATAGAGCTGAAACTAGGGAGTACACACCGGACTTAGGCTGTGAGCAGCAATTTCCGCAATTTTCATTCGTTACCAGTCGTGTCTGCAGATTTTTTTTTCTTCTTCTTCTTCTTCTTCTTCTTCTTCTTCTTCTTCTTCTTCTTCTTCTTCTTCTTCTTCTTTCATTCTTCTTCTTCTCTTCTTCTTCTCTCTTCTTCTTCTTCTTCTTCTTCTTCTTCTTCTTCTACTTCTTCTTCTTCTTCTTCATCTACTTCTTTCTCTCTTCTTCGTCTTCTTCTTCTTATCTTCTTCTTCTTCTTCTACTCTTTCTTCTTCTTCTTCTACTTCTCTTCTTTCTTCTTCTTCTTCTTCTTTTCTTCTTCTTCTTCTTCTTCTTCTTCACCTATGACTGCAGCTTTTTATCCTCTTTAAGAGTATCATCTTCAATTTGCACTAGCCTAGCACAGACTTCAAGAAATAAGCATTTTTGAAAGCTCAGGCAAGACTAGGAGAACAAGCCAAAGCACATTTCTTGCAACAAGAGACTAGAAGTAGATCCATCAGTCTTCTAAACATATTATATTTCCTTACCATCTACTACTATTCCTTATTTTCAGAACAAAATGGTGACTTTACGATCAGGGACGAGGACAAGAGGAGAAGAAACTAAAGAGGCAAAGTCTGAGGTTCTTGTAAATGGCAAACATACAGGCACTCTGAATGGAAAGTCTCCATTGCTTAATGGTCACACTAATACACTCCCAAAGAAGGATACAAATGTAAGAGCGAGCAAGTTGATAAAATTGTGTAGATGATATTTTTTTTTATGTGATATTGGTATTGTAGTGTTTTGTTCGTTTGACAGGAAAAATACCTTTTAATTTATCTAATGATCATCTCATTTATAGGGACTTGTGTTGTAATTGACAACTTGGAAGTTTTTTTATCACCTATATCACCGGTATTGCATTTGTTTGAGAATAGCTAAGTACGTTTTTTTGAAACTGAGCCTCTTACATTTGGTATTGTCTTAACCCAGTGCTCCTGCAAAAATGCAGAATTCACTGCAGATTTAATCTTTGAAATGTTTCTACACATTGATGACTCTGTAAGTGTTCAGTCACCAAAGAGTCAGTTAGCAAATATCATGACCTCAGCTGATTTCACTTTTCCTTGAGTTCTGGGGAATTTTATCTTTCTGATGCTGTCAGTATTCATGCTGTTATTATTATTATTGATATTTTGATTATCATGATGTTATTAACAATAATAGCAGTATAAGATAAAAGAAAATATTTCCATAAATCAAGGAAATTGGTGGTAATAGTAATTGATTCCTTGGTGTGCTAAGTACTCGTGGAGCCATCTATGTGTTAAGACAATTAATAAACTAAGTTGTAGTGGATGTGGCAATTTCGTACATGCCATTCCTTGTGGCAGTGGGTTAAATCGTATGTGATAATAAGTAGTTGTTTTATCATTTGAGTTATAAGCACTAATATTAAGTGTGTGTTTAAATGCCTTTTTTTGCTTACAAATAATTGCTAACCCAATAACTTTTTCTTTTCTCTCATTTAAATAACTGTGCATTAGCAACTTGAATAAAGTTACAGCTGTGTTTGTGCTTTTGCCAAAGCATTTTTCATCTGGATATTTCTTTAGCAATATAATAGTTTGTGTTTTTTACAACATGACACTGTTGCTCAAGGCCTACCAATAAAGAACATTTATATTTTAAAAAACATATAAGTGACGCACAGTTTCCTTTTGTTTGGAGAGTAGTATCAGTAATGATTTTTTATATAATATACCTCTATCAGTTTTCTTGTTTTTTTATATGCACATTTTACAAGCCAGTTTATGATTAACCTCTTTGTTGCTACAGTTATCTAATCTGACATAGTGAGATAATATATAGGCCTAGATTATACAGTACTGCAGAGGAAAGTAGGAAGAGCTTATCTCTTCATGAAATCGTTATTTCTCAGTTTTCTACTATTATCATTTTGAACACCATGGAGAGAGGACTATTGCTGGTTTCAGTTAAGAATTAAGGATTTAACGTTTGTAAGATACAGTGGCTGATTAGACTGAGGCACCTGTGTACTGTTCAAGTACTCTGGAGTTAAAGCCTCCCTTTTGCTTCCAGTTGTTAAGACCTCAATTATTCTTATTTTTGGGGGGGTTATAGAACCTGTAGTTGAAGCTGTTATTATTATTATTATCATTGTTATTAATATAGATATCCGAGTCAGTCATTACAGGTGCAAATCATTCTGTTAGACAAGTTAGATATGACTATAGCTTTTGTTGATATAAGATTTTCTTTTTAATATTTCATTCCTACACTTTATATAACTTTTGTTGTTTTTTTTGTGTGTGATTATTACATTTGATGTTAATTAGATGAGTAATAGTGGTAGATAATGTCTGTCTTCATTTCTTTTAGTTTATGTAATTGGTTTCATCTTTATTTTGGTATTGGTGTATATCTACAGTTAATCTTCTGATGGTATTTAGACTTCAGTACTGAAGAACAGGTTGCACCCATGTCTGTGTGAGAATTCTGACTGACAATAGTTTTCATATTTTCTTTAATACTTAACTTGCAAAAGGCAGTAATTGGCATGCCCAAATATGCACTCACACTGGACAAATCATGGCAAAGGTCATCCCCAGAAGAAAAAAGTTTATACTTGTTATAACTATCTAAATTAATTTGATTTGAGCATAAAGAATTATGTATTAAAGTAGAACAAAAATGTATTTTCCTACCCTTTGTACATGATTATGAAGCGTTGAACTTTGCCATGCTTTAGAGGTTGATAGTGTATAATATCTTCTTTTTTTTGTGTGGTTTGGAAATTTTGCTTGTTTACTTTTTCATGGGAGAAGCTTTGTTGATCTTGAGAGCTTTGAAACTTTTTTTTATGATAATTACATAATGTCCTTTTCAATTTCTTTTGGATTTTTCTTCCTGATATTGTCAGATTTGGCTTAATGATATTTTTATTTTTGTTTTTGCTTGATTTTTGAAAATTCTGAATGCAAAAGTTCACATTTGATTTTTTTTCCTTTCTTTCCTTATATACGACCCTAAATGGGCACTGGAATCTGATGAAATAAAATAACTTAATATACTTTATATGATTTTTTTACAGGGTTCTTCCAAGATGCAGAAAGTAATGTTCATCAGCTTACTGTTTGACCTCCTC
Organism: Penaeus chinensis; assembly: GCF_019202785.1. Taxonomy (NCBI): domain Eukaryota; kingdom Metazoa; phylum Arthropoda; class Malacostraca; order Decapoda; family Penaeidae; genus Penaeus; species Penaeus chinensis. Next base: position 6,110,882 of record NC_061819.1, on the reverse strand, counting down.
GGCTTCACTGTCATTCTGCCGTTGTTTCCCGCCCTGTTGGAATACTACGCTAGAAATGACAGCAGTGGACTGTACTCCACCTTGCTCTCGTGGATTGATGCCTTCCAGGAGGCCATTGGAGTTCCAGCCAAATTCCACTCTGTGTTGTTTGGAGGTATTAGCCTTTTCTTTCTTTCTCTCTTTCTTTCTTTTCCGTTTTTTACTTCTTGTTTTCTTCATTGTCGTGGTGATGATTGGTGGGAACAGAAAATTTTGGGGAAGATTTGTTATCTATAGCCTCTTTATATGAATTTAAAAATAAAAACTTTGCATAGCCTGAGTTGTGGTCCACATACTGTTGCTTTCAGGCATTAGCTTTGCCTCACACTCCATGCATCTAGTCTCTTTCTGCTCTAATATCTTTTCTCTCCATTGGTGTGGGGTTTGCCTCTCTTTTATTTTCTCTTTATTTGTCTGTCTTTCTTTCTTTTTTGTTTCATTCATGCATAATCACTCATCTTGCCTCTGTCCCACTTCTCCCCACCCTTCTTTTCAACTCTTAGAGCAAGTTCTCTCCTATCTCTTTGCATGGTCTTATCTTCTCATCCTTCCCGGACAGATTTTGCACTTCAGTTATACTGTTGTTAGTTCTGAAGTAGTGAACTATTTGGCAGTATATTAGTTATTATTATTCTAAAGATAGAAAAGTTACACCACAATCTTATATTGCATGTTATACCACTTCCATTAACATTTACTACTATCCTCAATCTTCGTTTCTTTTTATTATTTTATAGAAAGTATTTTTACTTTGTTTCTATTTTCCTTGTTTTTTTTTTTTTTTTTATTATGCCATTTTCATTCATGATTATTGTAGCTCTCAAATAACAAAATCAAGATACATTTTAGCCCATGGTATTTATACTTTTAATTTTTGTTTTTACTTTAACATTTAACATTTACCATACACCAGTTTGTTAACATATATCCCTGCTTATTTGCACATACATGTAGAATTATTTCCCAATCCCTTTATTTATCATTCTTCCCATGTTCTTCATCTCTAGGCCTGTTGGGGTCCCTGTTCTCCCTACTGCAGTTCCTGTCATCACCTATCACCGGGGCCTTGTCTGATGTGTATGGTCGAAGGACGGTGTTTATCTGTACCTTGGTATGACAGGAGACTGTTTGCTTTTTTTTTGTTCATGTTGCGTTGAATGGTGGTTTCCTTTTTTTTTTCATATTTATGATTTTTATCAATTCTTAAAATCTAAACATTTTATATATTACAACCAGTAGAAATTTACCCCTCATCTATGGATAATAAGCTAATTGGGTACATGTATAATGTTCGAGTCGCTGTCCATTTATTTACACAACCGTGGTTATAGTTTATAATCTTTAGACAGTTTGTTAAGAAATGTTAAACAAACTTCGTCAAAGTCAGGGCATTATAATTTTCAAATGAATCAAATACTCCCTATTTGATTGTTTTGTAGCAAATATAAACTAAAGAAACAAATGACACTAAACATAAAGTACAGTGGATAATAGAGTATAGTATATAAAAGGTAGATATATAATATACATCTACTCATGTACACACATGCATCACTCACCTCACCTAAAACAAACACACACACACACACACACACACACACACACACACACACACACACACACACACACACACACACACACACACACACACACACACACTAATATGCACACAAACATACTTGTAAGAGATAGAGAGAGAGTGAGAGTTTTGTGTGTGTGTGTGTGTCTATAGAGAGATAGATAGATAGAATATAGGTAATATAGGTAAAATTATAAATTTATTATATATTTTCTTGTCTTATTTTTGTCTTTTGTTTCTTTTTGGTGGTAGATTGGAGTGGCAGCCTCATATGGCATGTGGGCCATAGCCAGTAACTTTGCCATCTTTGTGCTGGCAAGAATTATTGGAGGAGCCACCAAGGGCAATGTATCTCTTGCCTACTCCATAATGACAGACATTTCGGAGGAAAAGACGAGGGCAAAGGGAATGGTAAGGAATGTCTATCTTCTTTTCTTCTTTCTTTTTCCTATCTCTCTTTTCTTTAGAAGAAAACTAATGTTTTGTTGAACCTTCGTATCTGTTCTTAAGTTTGCTCTCCCACACTACCCAGTCTTCACCTTCCTCCTCATCTCCCTCCTCCTCTTCCTCTTCTCATTTTCTATTTTGTAATTTATCTGTTCTTTGTCCTTTCCTTCAATGAATTATACATCTCCTGAGCTTTTTCTTAATTTTTCCTTATTTTAGATCTAATTCTCCCATCCTCCCCTTCTCCCCCACAGGCCATGATCGGTGTGGCATTCAGCATTGGATTTACGGTCGGGCCAGCCATCGGGGCCATGTTCTCACGCTGGGGCAGCACAGGCTGGTTCATGGCCTCAGCTATCTATGCTCTTGTGCTGGCTGTCCTCAATGTGTTTTACTTCTATTTCTTCTTTGAAGAAACACTGCCTGAGGTATGATAAAAAAGGGAAAGAGACTGTGCGAGCATGGGTGTGAATTTCATGTATTGGTGTTGTGGTAGGAGAGACGGAAATGTAATTTATGTATATATTGCTTATTGCTCTGTGCATATTTATATTTTATAGGTGTGTGAGGTTGATGCTAATATCCATATCTTTCATTCCCACTTCTGTCCTGTAGTCAAAAAGAAGAAAAACGCTCGGCACTGGGTTGTCCGAGGCTTGGGATCTCATCAGCCCTCACTCCCTCTTCAGTTTCAGATCTGTGAAAGGCCTAGAAAAGGAAGGTCAGTATCTTTTTAACTATGGGTACGAGTGCCAGTGCTTTTAACAGAAGGAGTAATAGTAATAGTAGTACAGTAGTAGTATTTATATCAATTTGTTAGACTGAACCTGTTGGTCTTGAGTATATATTTTATGTCAGAACACTAGTTATTTTCAAGATGTTTCTTGTCAGATGTTATACAAAAGTTGATTTTGTTGTCATTCAGTATAAGTATTTTGATCCAGAGAGAAAACTAAACACATCCAGTAATGTGCCGTTGAGGTTCTTTTGCTCACAGTTGGCAAAAAACTAAAAACTTTTTCTAATCAAAATTTGAAAAATATACCTCATACTTGATTCTCACAGCAGATTCCTTTCCAGAACGTGCCAGATTAATAAGACTTGGACACGTGTACTTCCTGTACCTGTTCATGTACTCTGGCCTGGAATTCACACTCACCTTCGTAACACACCACAAGCACCATTACACCTCAATGGACCAGGGCCGCATGTTTACTTTCCTGGGGCTAGTCATGGCGGTGATGCAGGGTGGGTATGTGCGCCGCGTCAAGGATGGGAGCGAGAAATCTATGGCTAATATGGTAGGTGTGAAGTTGGTTTGATTTCTTTCTTTCTGTTCTCTAGTTAAGATTAGGTATAATTTTGATTTTGATTTTTTTTTTTTTTGGTGGGAGGAGGACATTGTCTATGTCTGATCCTCTCTCTTTCTGTTTGTGTGTCTGTGTCTCTGTCTGTCTTGTCTGTCTGTGTTAGTTATTTTTATGAGAGAGGGAAAAAGAGGCAGACAGGGAGAGAGGGAGGGAAAGCAGACAGCACACATGCTTGCATGCTTATGTTTTTACAGATTTATGTAAATAGCCTGACTGATTAACTTTACTTCAGCATTTTTGCCTCAGAAATAATCATAAGGCCACATCCACTGAAATGCCAGTAAAACCTGGTATTGATTCTAGTTTATATTTTGATAATGAAACCAAAGATGGTTAAAATAAAGGGGCATTCAAAGATCTTTTTTTTGGGTGTATCCTATTTAGATTAATTAACTATGTGAATGCTTTTATTAAAACAAAATTTTAGGATATTTTAAGTATTTTTCATGAATAGGGTGTAGAAAATAGATAAAGTAAAAATTCTTAGAGTTAAGAATTTAATGAGTCATGGTGGGTAGCCATAAATTTATATAGATAATTTATTAGGCATAGAAATCCAAAATTTCACCATTAGTTAACCATTAGATCAAGAATTTTCATATAATAATTTTATTCTCTTATTCATCTCTTTCCTGTTCTGTCCCCAGGGTTTGGTCATGATGATCCCAGCTTTCATCTTGGTTGGTGCAAGTGAGACTAACCTGGGACTCTATGCTGGACTTACCCTCTATGCTCTTGGTAATATAATTTTGGTGTCTGAACCTTAGACGACAAGATGTTTTTAACAGCTGGCATCATTATAGGAAGCATATTTCTAATGACGGTTCATAATATGTGAAATTACAACTTGTCTTCTGAAATTGATCATAATCATTCATACTCATCAATAGTCAGGACACTTTAAGAGACCAGCTATGAGATAATGGCAAAAATCATAAATTTTTGGCAATATGAGAGTACTTAATTTTTTAGCATCTTCTACACTTCAAATTACTCCACATAGCTATAACCATCCTGAGATATTATTGCTTGGGGTGGGGTACAACTCTAGCTGTCATATATTGCTTTTACACTAACACACTGGAGCTCCCTATGGCGGGCTGGCCAGGCAAGCTGTGTTCAATAAATTTTGGGCTAACTGCTCCTGCAGTTCCTGGTAAAAGTGTTGGACAGCAAATTTTTGGTCCAGCGTCATTGGGTGAACTACTATGAGCTCAAGAATTCAGTCTAAATACTACTGGTGTTAGTGCCCCAAATGTATACCCCCCAAAGAGCCACATTTTTGTAATATCATGGGATAAGCTGCAGATAGCCCCCTTTTGTTCTATGTGATACAGTGCTTGTACACCATTTTCTTCTACTTACTCTTTAGGTATCTTATCAAAGACATTTTGTAAGCCTCTAACCTGAATCTTTGTAAATTAGATCAAATGTGAACCCACCTAGAACAGGGGTCCCCAAACTTTTTGACCATTGACCCCATTATGCAATCCTTGCATTCTCGACCCCCAGGCATATAAAGAAGTAAATATTAATGATAATTAAGTAGATGTGCAATTTACATATACATTAGTGCAGGGGAACTTGCATACGAAAATAAAGCTAAGGCTAAGATTAAATATTTTAAAAGTTACAAGACTAATGGTGAACAATAGAGTAACATTTATCAAGGAATTTAAACAAATTTAATGCATGCATGTAGAAATAGGTATTAGTATAATGGTCCATTATCTTGTGATTCAAAGTAGTGATAAATTATTGCAATTCTATTATATCATTATGTTTCATTAAACATAATATAAAATAACATACAATAAACAGTATGTTTCCCCTTTACTTTGCATTAAAAATTGTAATAGAAAATTAGTTGCAAAGAACTTTTTTTTTTTTTTTTTTTTTTTTTTCTTGGGTTATCACTTTTAGGGGCATTTCAGAAATATGGAATTATTTAAAAATTGTTGGGCCACATTATATTATGGGCATTTAAAGATAACTTTAATGATTTTGGCATTCAAAGGTAACATATGACAAAAGAAAATTTAAATTTTATGACTGTTTTGACCAGAATTTCTGGATATATAGGAGGAAGTTAATTCCCTCTGTCATTAGCACCATAGACAGACATGTTCTTATACCACATGTCATCACTTGCTGATAACATTTCACATCAATATTTATTACACAACAAGAGAACACTTTATGCCTTTGATGAAATTTTTTTATTTTTACCCACCACTTGTTTTACAACTAGGAAATTGGTTCAAAATTAAATTATGGCTTCTAAGACAATAAGATTACCATGATTACCGTGGTCACTGCAAAAAATGTAGCAACAACAATGATAAAACCAGGGTAGTTTTCTTAAAAGTTCGTGATTTATGAGTCATGTGAAAAGTAGATATGACGGTGATGTTAACAACACAGGGGGACGCACACTATTTTCCAGCATCATTAGTTTAAGTGTGTTATGATATTCTTAATCCTTATATCAGAATAAAACAGAGAGCTTTAGATAGCCTAATTCAATGAGCCACACTAAGTTATTATTGTAAGAAATGTACTAATGTATTATTTTTATTTTTCAGGTTCCTCCATGATGGTACCTTGTCTGACTGCTCTAGCATCTTACCATGGAGCTGATTCTCATAAGGGCACCTTGTTAGGAATTTGGAGATCTCTTGGAGCCTTGGCCAGGGTCATTGGACCTATCGTCACCTCAGTCTGTAAGGACCCCCCTTTGATTCCATTGTGTATACCTGCCTGCTAAATATAAATTATCATGTAACTTTTTTCAATTGTTGCACATTTTTGGCACACAGCATTATTTGGGAGATTATTCCATGTTTCAGTAGTAGTGTGTGTGTGTGCGTGTACGCGTGTGCGTGTGCGTGCGTGTACGCGTGTGCGTGTGTGTGTGCGTGTGCGTGCGTGTGTGCATACATGCATGTATGCACATGCATGTATAACCATAAGTACAAGTGGTATGCACACCACTGTTGTAAATGTTAATTGTAAATAGTTATTAGATTTTTGGTATATATTATTTTGTATTTATTATATTCTTCATTATTATAATTATTATTTTTATGACCATTACCTTTAACAGTTGTAATTATTATAATTGTTATTGTTATCACTATTGTTTTTATTATTACATTGATAAGAGTGACAATGTTTAACATATTATGCCTTTTCTTTTCAGTCTTCTGGTGTGTCGGAGCTGAGTTGTGTTACATTGTGGGTGGCATACTTATGGTAGTTCCACTGGTCCTCTTTCAGTCTTACTGAATAGTTCATTGAAGAAACACTAATTTGTGTTAAAAATCTCCTTACTCTGGATACATCAGAGTCACTCA
>NC_061819.1:6086591-6099091 GCF_019202785.1 Penaeus chinensis | reverse complement strand
CCTCTCCCTCTCCCTCTCCCTCTCCCTCTCCTCTCCCTCTCCCTCTCCCTCTCCCTCTCCCTCTCCTCTCCCTCTCTCTCTCCCTCTCCCTCTCCCTCTCTCTCTCTCTCTCTCTCCCTCTCTCTCTCTCTCTCTCTCTCTCTCTCTCTCTCTCTCTCTCTCTCTCTCTCTCTCTCTCTCTCTCTCTCTCTCTCTCTCTCTCTCTCTCTCTCTCTCTCTCTGTCCCTCCCTCCCTCCCCCTCTCCCTTCCTTCCTTCCTTCCTTCCTTCCTTCCTTCCTTCCTTCCTTCCTTCGTGTGTGGTTGCACATCACAGCATGAGATCACAGCACATTCCAAGAAAGTAGTTCCTCTCATCCTTAAGGTTTGGTAGTGTGTATAATTCAAAGGGAAAATGCTGTCAGATAAGGATTTGTCTTTTTTGATAGATTTTGGTGGGCATGTATTGAATTCAGTTAAAAGGAATTGGCATATAAATTGTGAACTATGAAACTGAAGTTGTTAAAACTCATAACCTACTTGCCAGCCTGGCCAGTTCCCACTGCTAGCCAATATTCAGTTATTGTTTTTTAATTTGATTAAGACGATCTAGAAACATGGCACACAGTTAATAGAACTTTATTCTTAACACCATTATCACTTTAAGCTGCAGAATTAAGTATCATTGCATTAAAAAGTTAACCAATTTACATAGTGGTGAAGCATCTTGGGTTTATATGTGTGCTGGCAGCAGTCCACTAGATACATAAAATAGGGATTCAAGTGCATGATGTGGATTTGCGGTAATCCTCCCTACTCGCATAGTGTTACTGTTTTAGCAATAGAGAAGTTATCATACATCCTACAATGTCAGAATATCACTTGCATTTTAAAAAGCAAGATATGTTAAGAACAATAATATTTATTGACCAGTTATTTTTCTTGCATTGATGTATCTGTATATTTTTGTATATTATTCTCCAGGTATGTTGTGCTTATTGCCCATAGGTGGAAATTAGTGTTAGACATCACTGTTTTTAAAGCTTCAAATGGAGAATATTGAATTTAATTAATAGTTTCTCATCACCAGAACCACTTAACTCGGTAATGATCATCATTTTTACACAATATTGTTGAATCATGTTTTCAGATGTAATGAAGCTATATCCTTTTTTAGTATTAGATGACACATTAATTTGATATTGTATTGAGTAATGTCTTTCCTTCAATTTCTTCACTTTTAATGACTTTCTTAGTTAGTTTTAGGTAAAAGGATTCAAACATATTTCGAATTTTGTACTGTAAGGGGAAGTATCTTTTATTTAATTTCTGTAGGCTGATGGAGATTAATTAAGAATTTGTATATGTGTGTGTGTGTGTGTGTGTATATATATATATATATATATATATATATATATATATATACAAATATATATATACAAATATATATATATACAAATATATATGTAATTTTTTTAAATACCAGTGTTTGCCTTCAGTTTTTATTTAGCTCATTAATTGTAAGAGGAAAGATAAAGGTGTAGTTTTTACAGCTGGATCAGGGATGTTTGTTTTTTAAATCACTTTGGTAATAATATTCTTCTATCATGAATTTGTTATTGTATAGTTTGTACCCTTAGAATAGAAATGATGGTCCTTGAAATGTTAATTGTTAAAGATCATGTGTTTGTTTGTTGTTCAAAGTTCTTCTCAACATATATATTATTATACAGCATTTTCAGATATTATATTTTTATCTCTGAACAATAAAGGAGAGAATCCATCTTGTGTAGCTTCATTAGAGTTTCCTTTTTTGTGTGTGATGCTTGAGAGGAGTGGCAGATCTATGATGTTTCCAAAGAGGGGGCAGAATGCATGACAAGTGGGTACCAACCATCAAACAAAACAGTCCATAAACTTGATTTGGTGGGAGTAGTAGCTTCTCCAGAGGGGAATTTTAGTAGTAAAGAAGCACTTCCCAAACATTCTGAAGCAAACTGGCACTTATGTGTTGTTGAAAATACCCAAGCTAATATGTATGCCCCAACTAGAGTTGCAAGATTAAACAACACATGAATTCAGATTAATACAGTTACAATAAGCTATGTTCATATAAATTTAGCTGACATTTTGTTACTAATTTTTGGCACAATGTAACCACACTGTTGCCAAAATTATTCTGCATACCCTGCTGTGGAAGGTAAAGTATATGGTGGGGCAGCTGCCTCTCCCTACCATTGACAGAGAGAGGGAGGGGGTTAGTGAATACTGGTGGAAGTGCATGTACATACGTAATTAGTCCTCCCCCCCCCATGCCTTTGCTCATTATTGCTGTGGGGGTGCTTAAGAGACGGAGACTGAGACCCAATGTAAAGCATTACCCCTGCCTTGGACCTCAGCCTTCGCCTCGATAAATTTTGCATGGTCTTTTCTACTCCTCCCTTTCCGTTTCCTTTTCTTCATCCCCTTTTTCTGTTCACTAATCCTCATTGTTAACTCATTTTTACCCTTTTTGCCACAAAATACAATAATGTTACTGTATTTTGAATATGTTGCTAATGACTTTAGATGTTGATGCAGCAGAAAATTTTCCATAAATAAATAAATATATAATTGATGCCAAGGTGTAAAATACATGGAAGCCAAAAAAAGTAAAGTTTAAAATCAAAAGAACAGTTTTCTTGCAGGAGATAGAAGATGGTCAGTTAAATTCATGACATTAAAATAATTGAAGCTAGATAAAGCAATGACAATAGAGAGTGGACATATTTAATTAGCATGTAATACATTTTCTGTTTAACTATATGATACTAAGTTCTGAAACATATTAAATTAGGAGTTATGCTATTATTTATAATATCAGTATTATTAACACTGACTGGAAGTATTCAAGAAATAAACATGGTAATGTCGACACATTACATTTATATTTACTAAAGCCAAACTATCTAGAAACATAAATACATAACTTTCTATGTGTATAATGGATTACATAGTCCACCATTCTGTTACACCATCTTATGTGTGCATTTCATTCAGGCAGTGGATAACACAGAGTAAAAGATTCCTCTGAAATATAATACATTCTTAGCAAAAATAATAGTCATTTTATTCATTACACTTCTTGTTAAATCCTGTTATCTATAGCATTTCATAGTGCATGCATTACTATTGTACATCATGGATAATAGAGGTAAAGCCTTGTTGCAGTGCAGTAGCTTTACTTTTTCAAAAGTTCAATAGGCATTTATAACATTTATAGATTTCTTGGTTTAATATTAATATGCAGTTTATTATCTTTTTCATAATACTAGTATCTAAAATCTAAAATTATAAAGCTTATATATCTATAATTCAGGTTGAGTATCACTGCATAATTACCACTAAGGTAAAAGTGTAATCAACTACCACAGTATTAAAAAGAAATATAGCTCAGTTGTACATGTACTTAACTGAACTGATTATATGTTTTCTGATTACAGATGACTGAAGAAGGAAAGTGTGTAAGATTGTCCTTTTTCTAACAGACATTCTAATTATTATACCACATTCACAAGGTTTCTCTCATGTTAGATGTGTCATTGTCAAATCCTTATTATTACATATGCCCATCCCTCACTTTTCCTTTTAAGAAAACTGTTTGTCTTTAAATCTCATTCTTTTGTCCCACAATGGACTTCCGATCATTGTCTTTTTCACCTTTACTCTAGTCTTTACATCCTGGAGCCTCATGCTTTTTCTTACTCATATGTAAAGCAGGAGCTTCCCTCACTCATATCCCTCCCTTTCACTTTACCTTCTCTTTTTATCCCTCACTCCCAAGTAATGCATAGGCTCTGCAATCTGACCTACCCTCATCCTCTTGCCACATTTCCTCAGTCTTCAAGATTCTACACAACATTCTTCTTCATTCTTGCATATCTTGCACATCCACTGGACAAGTTTCATTTGGCCAGTTCCTTCATCCCTTTCATCAAAACTGGAATTCCTCATACCATGCGATTTCCCTTTACATTTCCCTCGCAGCATGTCCCTTGTCCTTAAACCAAGGCACTAGAATCCTTCAGAATCCCAAGCCTTATTTAACGTCCCCACACCACCTTCGTTCATTCCACTATCCGTCACACACGATAACTACACTCCTCAACACCCTTTCACTCTTCGTCCTGTCCCTCAGGCCTCACTAACTCCTCACACACCCTTTGACTCACCCTTTGTCCCTAAGGCCCCCCACCTCATCGCCTCACTCTCTCCTCACACACTCCTCCTTCTGCGCCTCGTCCCGTCCCTCAGGCCCTTCACTCACTCTTTACACTCTTCCTTTCACCCCTCGTCCCTCAGGCCCCCGCCTCAACACCTTTTTAACCCACCACCCCCCATCGCGTAACCTTCCCCCACCTCCGCCTCCTTCACACTAGACTCTCCGGCGTGTTCTTGAGGCTGGCTCGTGTATGCGGAACGGTTTCCGGATGTGGCGGCTGGGCATCCCTACCTCCTCTCTTCCTGGCGTCGGATGCTGCTCGTTGCATAATTGCAGCCGCCAATGCAACGTGCGAGATCTGCAAGAGTATATGCATCACAGTAGACTGATTTTGCGTGTTTGTAATTGATAACTAAACTGCCTAACTTGGGTCTGGCGATACTATGGGAAATTCTCTCTCTCTCTCTCTCTCTCTCTCTCTCTCTCTCTCTCTCTCTCTCTCTCTCTCTCTCTCTCTCTCTCTCTCTCTCTCTCTTTACCTACCTACCTACTTACTTACTTACTTACTTACTTATTTACTTACTTACTTACTTACTTACTTACTTACTTACTTACTTACTTACTTACTTACTTGCTTACTTGCTTGCTTGCTTGCTTGCTTGCTTACTTACTTACTTACTTACTTACTTACCTACCTGTCTGTCTGTATCTATCAGTTTGTTCGTCTATTCATCTCGCTCACTTTCTAATCAGAATGGAGTGTACATCAATTAGAACAATAGACATCAGGTGAAAGGGCAAACCAGGCATGCAAGAGCCAAAAAACTTACGTGTGAAAAAGACTGCGTGGCTCTGAGGGTCGGGCGGCTGACGGGCTTCCATTGCCTCTCCTGCCTGGCCGTCTGCGCCCTGTCGACGGAGCGAAGGCTGGCCGAACAGGTGCGGTTGAGAGAGGCCGGTCGGCGCCTCATCGTTCCCGGAGAGCAGGAGGGGGACACTTCTACTGCTGCCATCTCCTGCTGGGAGGCAGCGCTCACTGCGGCACCGCTGCTGTTGCTGCCGGCGGTAGCGTGGGCGGCCGGGGGTAGGTTGACGTCATATGGGAGGCCGGTGTCCCTGGCGGTGTCCCTGGCGTGGCTCGAGATGAGGCTGTGGATCGTTGGGCACTCCGCTGAGTACTCGAGTAGCTGTTGGGGGCAAGGAAAGCGAGTCAGAAACAGCTGGAATGAATGCAAAAGTTCTCCTAGTCATCACTAAGAAAACACCCACATCCACATTATACAAAGACAGTCATGTCAGACGCCCTCCTACCCGAAGCCGAGCGGCGAGCGCGTTTTGACGATCCTCCTGCCGCCCGGTGTCTGTGCCCTCCGTGAATGAGTGGCACTTAGAGAGCTTGGCCGTTCCGCGCGTTCCCGTCGGGCTGCCCAACGCACCGCTTCGGAGGAGTAGCTGTTGCACCAGATCTGGCAGCTCCATCGAGTTCCTCTGCGTCTCCTTCATCTGCTGCAGAAGGTCCACAACGCGCTGCAGCTCTGCCTTCCGTTTTTCCTGCGGCGTCTGGAAGAGTTCGTCTGGGGCGACGCCGGAGAGCGGCGGAAGCGTACTCGAAGCCTCGACCGCTGGCTCCATGCCGGCCTTCGGACGCCGCTGCGGAAGGCGGGGAGCGGTCGAGTGAAGTCAAAACAGTATGTGTACAATCGTAGGCGAAGGATTGCCTAATAAAATGTATAGCCGTTTTGTGTACGATTGTCATGTGTACATTTGTACACGGTACTCATGACAGTAATAAACAGATCTTTATAATATTATTTAGCGTTTATTTTTATCATGACATTCCATATAACCTACAATTCATTCTGACATGTTGCAGATATTTTTTCCATCAGATTTGTAACCCTCGAGCAAGGTGTGACGTCACTCACCCTGGCGACCTGTGGATCTGGAACTTCGTCGTCGAACTTGCCTCGCACGACTCCGCCGCGCAGGTCGCCGTTCCTGACCCCTTCTGCGCCGCCGTGCCCCGCCTTCGCCTTGCGCCCTGACCCTTGACTTCTATGCGGAGAGGCGATGACGAGGGCTGACTCTGGAAGTGGACTCGCCATCGTCGGTGCTGCCGAACTGAGGTCACGGAAAGAGATGGAAGATATGTTAGTTTGCGTGATTTTTTGTTTTTCCGTTTTTTTTTTTTTTTTTTTTTTTTTTTTGGGGGGGGGGGGCGAGGAAGGTCAGCTTACTATATTTACACACGTCCCAGGCCATGTTATCAATGACCAAAGGCCCATAACCTGCTCTCAGCGTCGCTATGTCCAGGACATGGAAGTTTGAGGCGGTAACACATAAGAAATATTGTCCGGGAATATAAATTCAACTTCTGAATGAAAGCATGGCAATGCGTGAATGAAAGCAGTGTGTAATAATTTGAATATGTGAATCAAAACAACGTACGAATTAAAGCTATGCGAATTAAAACATGTTGGAGATTAAAACTCAATATCCAGATATATGTTCATAATAGCTATGTTATTTTCTCGTGAGTTTAATTCATATAAAATAATACTACATAAATGCATATAAGAATAAACATATGAAGTTGAAGACGTTTTGTCATAAAATGATATATTTAAAAAAACATGAATCAGAAGTCTTGAAAGCGTAATCTAAGGTTTTGAATTACAGATTCTTATTGGACATATATTATCTGCCCATCTTACTCCTCTTAACAACTTATCCCAAGGCAATGACATCCCTTTTATTATTATCCATTCCGCACAAAACACTGAAACGTATTCGAGGAAGGTTAACACACCTGTCTGGCGCAGACGACTTGTTACGGCTGTTGTCAGCGCGCCCAGCACTTCCTACGGGAGTCGTGCCTGTGACTGCGGATGAAGTCTCCCTGGTCCATGGGCGCCCCGTCACCGCCTCCCACACCGACTCCGCCACCTGTGTCACCGAGAAGTTTGCTATTCCTCATATTATCTTTACTACTTGTGATTTAGGTTTCAGTGTCTAATTGTTTGTTTTCTCTAAGTGGTTGTGTAATGGTTAGACATATAGCTACATATAGCGCATGTAAACGATATTGACACCTACAACATTCCACATATAAAGTGACAGGAAAATTGAGTCAAAGATGACTGAAATCCAGACAGACAGTATCTTTGCCTTTCGCTTCATGTCGAAAAAGATGAAGATGAAGGCTCCCTGCAGTCCGTTGAGAACCGTGAAGGGATACCAGCACGCGGGGATATCCGCGAACGCTGCTATGAATCCGGTGAGCCACGTGAGGCCCTGGATGACACCAAGCTTCACATAGAGCATAAGTCTCACTCGTTCCTTCTTGGCGTGGCGAGTCTGCGGGAGAAGAGGGCCGAGCGTCAAGTTTATTCATTAAGTATTCATGGATGGGCTTAGGGGAATGATAATATACATAACTGCGTGTTGATGTGTCTGCGTCATGGCATATCAAAAAGAAGTTGCACCTGTGCCACCTGGCTCGAAAAGCCGACTTCCATTTTCCTTTGGGTTCCTTCTTTTGTGCTCTGTGACTTCACGTTGGCGTAACGCGCTGCCTTCATCTGCTTGTAGATGCCATAAGCCGAGATGAGGAAAAGCACGAGGTTCTCCTGGACGATGGCGCCCACCGGCAGGAGGAAGAAGAGCGCCAGGCCGTGGCGGTTGTTGATCCAGCAGAGCCGCGTCGCGTACTCCGGTCGGTAGTCCGGCAGGAGGTCGACCCAGTCCAGCAGGAGCGCCAGCGACACCACGAGCGCGGGGACCGTCCAGGCGTAAAGCGAATAGAGAAGATAGGTCCTGCCGCCGTCGGAGTCGCCGCGGTACAGCTGGCTACTGAAGGTGCGACACACGTCCACGCTCATCACGTTCATCCAGCAGAAGGAGGCGAGCCAGAAGTAGTGGAGGCTGCACGACAGGAACACGCACAGGCCGTACACGTCCGTCTCTCTCGTCCCCGTCAGGAACAGGACGTGGGCGACGAAGAGGCAGCACGAGAGGGAGAACAGGTTCTTCCCCGGCAGGTTCCTGTGTCGCGGGACGAGCATGTAGATGGCCATGTGCAGCGCCAGAGCCACGAGGGAGACGCTCAGCACGACCAGCGTCAAGTACTGGTGGACGGCGCTGAAGGCGTCGACATAGTGGCTCTCGTCGTGGCAGATGAAGACCTGCGTGTCATTCGTGACCTCGAACTCCCCCTTGGCGTAGACCTTCTTGGAGGTATTGACGAAGATGGAGCCGTCGCCTCGGGGCACATACTCCGTCAGGTTGAGGAGCCTCTTGAGGCACGAACTGTTCAGGAGGGTCGAGTTCGAGAGCGGCTCGTAGACCTTGATGTCTCTCTCGCACCGTCCGGCCACCAGCCTGAACAGATGGCCGCAGTGGATCTTGTGGCAGATCTCGAGGAACGGATCCCACAGCTCCGTGGCCTCATCGCAGCGGCCACCTCGGAAGTCAATGAGGACACTGAAGCAGGGTGGGATGGGGTTAGTAGCCATTTCGAAGGCTAAACTCCTTTGATGAGGGAGGAGGCACTGAAGGTTGCCTTGAGAGACGTTGGCGAAGTTACAACTGGCGCAGTGAGGGTTTTTATACACCACTATGTTTTTTGTGTTTCTGTAGGTCATCATCAGGGAGTAGCTCTGACATTTCTCGAAGTCTATGGGATTGGTCCAGTCAGGATGACAACGGCGTACCTGTTGACAGAGAAAAAAAGGCGAGCTTGAAGAGTGGTTCAGTTCCGCGCAGTACTGTTAAGGATCCTTTCCACGTATTACTACACATATCTGGAACCAGATAGTGGGGGATTGTCAGCATTATGGTCAGGCCTAAGCGCACTCAAGGCCTCATGATTTAGACCGTGGAGGCGCTATATCGGTGAGCCAGACCTCGAGCGTTCTTTCATTTTTTGCGACCAATAATTATATATTAGTATACAATCGTTTTAGGATTTTCTTGACTAATATCAGGAAGTTATAACGTTATTATAACGTGTTAAAGCCAAAGTTGTCGCGTTTACGTTAGCTTCAAAACATTTTGTATGGGCTTATAACTACATTACAATAAAATCATATTTATCTGTCAAAACCAAATGTTTTACGTTATTGATTCACATTTTAGTAAGAATAACCAGTTTTCCCGTTACGCATAATCCGTTTTCCTTGTTCAGATGTTCAGATGAATTGTAGTTAGGCGTGATATCTTCGCACTGCTGAAAACTGCTTGATAAGATGGCAGAAAAAAAATAAAATGTTACACACAAAAAACTTTCACTAGGAGATGAGACAGCTAGTGCTGTTCCCTTTACCCCCCCCCCCCCCCACATCCCTTGCTCGTTGTTGTAGTGGGGTTGCATATCAAATTTATGTTTATAATAATTTTGCAAGTGTGACGCGTGTCTGAATCATTTTTCTTTTTCTAATCTTTTCGAGACCTTTTTTCTGTAATGTTTATTTTGTCATTGTTGCTTTTTTTTTTAAATATTATCATCGTCTCTATTATTAGCATTTCGGATTTAGGAGGCAGAGACTGAGGCCCAATGTAGGGGATCAGCCCTGCCTTGGTCCTGTCCTCGCCTCAACTAATGCTGTATGGTCTTTTCTTCTTCCCCTTTCCTTTTCCTTCTCTTCTTTATCCCCTTCTTCTATCCACTTATCTTAATCGTTATCTCTTTTCTACCCTTTTCGCCACAATATTTTATCATAGTGCTATATGACCTTTGGCGTCTGGCACATTAATTGGTTTTAACCATTAACCATTACCCCTTATTTTCAGTTACACACACACGTATCTGCCCGTACGTAAATACAAAGATCCATGATATACAACAACACTAAAATGTCTACATAATGATCTTACTTGTCCCCCGAACGACTTTGAATAGGGATCGTCGTCAGTAGCTCCATTCTTCGGGTAGATGCACGGTCGGCCACCGAATTGACTGGCGAACCCTTCTACGCTGTTAAATTCGTCAATCTGTTGGGACATTACAGGGCTCATTACAGTGACAAAACATTGTGCATTTTCTCATAAAGCAGTTACAATAAACAAGGAAAATGCCCTCGAGCAGAGGCGGGAATTCTGAGACTTCCAAACTGTCTCCCAGTATTTAATCTATAAACTCAAAAGAACTGCTTTGCAAACGGCTTCAAATCAACCTCTAGCGGTATGAGTCTATTTAGTAAACACGGCATCGTTAGCGGTACGAAATATGAACAATGATACAAAAACAATAATAAAGATACAGTGCTCATAATCAGCGTGCTAAGGAATCGCTGGTTCTTTAATACCTTAGGATCGCGGTAAAAATAAATAAATTAAATAAGCAAAACCGCTAGTGATATTTAAGAGAGCGCCATTTCTTGGACACAAAAGGAAGGCAATCCTTATGTACTGGAGTGCCAACGATACTTTAGAACTCTATGAGTGCTGCGTTTTTAGTATCACATTTATACATATTATCATATATATATATATATATATATATATATATATTGGTATCAATTGCCATAATGGGATGAAAATAAAAACTATATGCAGTGATCTGTAGACACTTTAGTCGTCACCTTGAATTTTGATAGAATACCTCACTATATTCTAGTGTGTAAAACACACACACACACACACACACACACACACACACACACACACACACACACACACACACACACACACACACACACACACACACACACACACACACACACACACACACACACACACACACACACACACACACACACACACACACACACACACACACACACACACACACATACACACACACACATACACACAGGCCTATCAAGGATAGCTTGCAAAGTGGCCATGGGAATACCTGGGAATAGCAGGTGTGAATCTCTTGGTAGATATTCCTCGCCTCCTCCTCCTTCGTCCTGTACGTAAAGCGCCTCCACTCACGGCGTCCCGGGTAGTAGGTCGCCTTGCTCATGAACTCGACCATCGTGAATTCCTTCAGGATCTTGCATTGGGGACGAAACAGGGCGATTTGTTATTAGGATTTGGTATGATTCCTTCAGAAGACAAGAGCGAATTGGATTTCTGTCTGATGGGAAGTCTAGGTTGGCTTGAGATGTTATGTTATTTACCGTTCCATTCTTAATGTGGTGTGCTATACTTATATACTATATAATATATACACATGAAAAAACATATCTATATCTATATTTATCTACCTATGTATTTGCTTACATTCATAATCTAATATTATTTTCAGATAACGCTATACAACAGCAATACTGTTGGTTACTTTTCCAAAGATTCAACATGGCGACTTTACCTCCTGCGTGTTGCAGATGATATTGATAGTCCAGTTATGCAAGTCTGAGGCGTCATTGTTGCAAAAGGCGCAGTAGTAGTTTACGTAGGTGATGTTGGTAGTCTTAGAGGTGACAGCTACATCCAGAATAAACGTGAAAGCCTCTCTCGTCACCTGATCATTGCAAAATAAATACCTATGAATTTGAGGCTATTCGTGTTCTACAAGGGAACTACATCAGAAATAGAAAACATATTTTTAAAAAGAAAAAGGAAAAAAAGGAAGATAAAAAAATTAAAGAACAAAGAAAGAATAAACAAAGAAAGAAAGAAAGAAAATAAAAAATACTAATACAAAAAATTATTATATATATATATGGTAGAAAAACCCACAATGTAAAACTAGTTTTACATTGTGGGTTTTTCTACCATAGTATCAACACGGTAGAGTGTTTTCACCATTCATATATATATATATATATATATATATATATATATATATATATTGCTACGTATAATTTATCTCGTGTTTACAGGGAGTTAGCAAACGAAATTGATCACATGACTGATTGAGGCCGTGATGTGATTTATACTACTATACACTTCAACAAATCACGAATTATTATCGTAATACATGACTTTCCCTATTATTACATATAGAATTACTATTGGACATTACTATCACTATCGTTATCAACATTATACTATACAACCACAACTTTCAGATGTCACATATCATAAACTTGCACCATTGACAAAAATCAGTCGTCTCTCTGAACCATAATTGTTACAAATACACATCAAACCCACGTTCTGCAGGCACATCCTCTCCACAGGGAGTCCGTGGTAGGCTGGTAAGCAGCTGTCTATCATGAGGATTCCAAGTTCCATTTGTGCATCCTGAAAAGTAACGAGCGTACAAAGTAATGAAAAATATCATAATGGTGCAAAATCTGCTTTATATTAAATTAAAAATATAAAAATGAAACAATAAATAAATAAATAAATAAATAAATCTGTATATATACA
>NC_061819.1:6081591-6084091 GCF_019202785.1 Penaeus chinensis | reverse complement strand
GGTAATGTATAGGGGTTAGATCAAGTGAAGGATGTATATGCATTTGAGGAATGAAAACAGGTTGTCAAAGCAGAAAGTGTGAGAAGCTGTGGGAGGGATCACGAAAAATCGGTCCCATTTGGCTAGGCTAAACAGAGTATTTAAGAATTTTGTAGAGATGGGGGTAGTAAAAGGATGGGGGAGTGTGGAAGAGGGAGTAGTGTTGAGGGAGGTAGTGTTATGGGGAGGTGGACAATAAAGTTGTAAGGTAGTAATATGGGAGGATGGGGTAGTTGATGAAGAAGGTTGTGGGGGTATAGTTGTTGAAGTCGAACATGTTGGGAGAGTAGAAATGTCTCCTAGGGATACTGTACTAGTAGGCATTGAGGAGGGGGTATTAGTTGTAGCGTTCAGAGCCGTGGTCAAAGGAATGCCTGGGGTCCGGGAATAGGGCGAGTTTGAATTGATGGAGCTATTTGATGGAGAGGCAATTGCCTCTAATAATGGTATGGTTAATGGTTAATGGTTATTGGTTATTCATTGTTGGCCATGATAAGCCTGGAGTATGTTGGGGAGAGAAACGGCCCACCCCTCAGGGTCGCTTGAGGGGTAAGGGCTAGACAACTAAAGCAGGGGAATGCCGTGCCCATGGCTCCCTCAGGTCGTTCAGGACTGGCACAAAGTCAGCCTTTCATCCTTTCAGCACGGCTCTCACACCTTAGGAAGTGGATAGCAGAAGGGCTTGGTGAAGGGACAGAAACGAAAAAGTAGGAGGGGGAAAAAAAAGACCATGCAAAATTTGTTGAGTCGAGGGCTGAGTCCCAAGGTTGGGGAGTTCCCCAGCATTGAGTCCCAGTCTCCGCCTCCTAAGCCCCCCCACGACAACAACGGGCAAGGGATTGGGGGGGGGGGGGATGAGTAACGAAACGGTATGTATATATCCTTTCGGTTAATCTCAGTGTTCTTTATCTTGTGTTAAAAATCGGATCATAGTTTTCGCTATTATTATTCCAGAAGTCTTAGTGTTTCTCTCAGGAGTCACATCCACTTTCGATCAGGTGAACGAGAAAATAAATGTTTGCTTGTTTCAATTCTAGCAACTACTGGCTGCGTGGTTCCAAGAAGGGTTCACAAAAAAAAATGTAAGAACCTATTCGCAGTGATATCTGGTATTTTGAAAAAAAAAATCTTTGTTCTGAATAAATGGGCACTTTATTTCGCCCTCTGCTTTTATTTGTCATTTATTAAAGGTATTTTTTTTTATACATTTTGATACGCTGTGATACATGTTTACATCATTGGAACCTGTTGAAACATCTCTTCATTTTGTATCAAAGTATACTTTATACGGTTTGATACACTCCGGCCACCCAATCTGAGCGTGACATTTTTTCAGATATATTCCATATAGTCTCAGCCAGGGATTTATATTTTCATTAATTACGAATCGCATCCTAAGTTTCTTGATATAACTTTTTGTTGTAAAGATGCATAAAATGTTTCTGTGCCTTTTAAACAATACATCAAATACATATTCACTTTATATGGGTAAGATTTGAAGTCGCTCATGACAGTCGCTGCAACAACACGACAAGAATTTCCAACTGTCCAAGTCATACTTAGTGGGATGAATGTCTCCAAAATCATTCTGTATGGCTGTGTAGTTTGATTTGCTAATATAAATTTAATCAATAAGCCAAGGAAATGTCCGGGATCATTGGTATTACGCAGTTGTCTACTTTGGACACTTACGTAACTTCGACATTTCATACGAAGTACAATGTATGTAATAAGACAAAAATAATTTGACTGATTATGGGAAATAACAGCATACTAAGAACTTAAGTGGTTTTCTATTGGCTTTTTCATGCGAAATAAAAAAAATAAAAAAAAATTACTTCCCTTTTCTCAGAACTTCGTATTATCAGCACAAACTTTGATATCGTGTTTTGTTGCGACCATGATACAACTTGAAACAATATATCAAAGTGTTTGGGGTTTCGAGGTGTTATAAAAAAGGCCTTAAATGTTTATTTCCTTGTCTGCCAATGTACATTCGATTACAGTATATGCGTAGGTGCAGATTAAATTGACATACTTGTGTTTGGTCACAAAATCAGTTTTTCGTATATTTTGATATGTTTTTGAGCTAGTAAAACGACTGGGGTGTTTTCTTTTCATCAGATCCAAACACTGATTCAATAAACAGAATATATACTATGTTATAATCATTTTAGAACTTTAATTGAAGGCAATATCGTGGTAGGGCTACAGTGAATACATAGATGACTGTGTGTATGTGCGTGTTTATTTGAGGAACTGAAGTTGTTAAACATCTGATGAAAAATCATTGGTTTTATATTTTATACATATGTTGAACCCCTTCCCGCGCAAAATATCATAACATGTAGTTTACAACAAACTTATATAATATAATATATATATTTTTTTTTTTTTTTTTTTTTTTTTTTTTGCGTGAGGCTAATCGGGTAAATGGTAGGATGCTAATTATATTTTAAAA
>NC_061819.1:6059091-6076591 GCF_019202785.1 Penaeus chinensis | reverse complement strand
ACCACCATACTAAGTGATGATGATTATAGTGGCGATGGAGGTGATTTTGATGATGGTGATAATTATAATAATGATGATGATAATGATGACAATGACAGTGATGATGATAATACAGATGATAATAATAATGTTAATGCTGATGGTAATGGTGATGGCGACTGCGATTGCAATTGATAAGGCAGAGATACCAATTGATAAGGCAGAGATACAACAGGAAAAAATATTACTGAAATTATAATAACGAAAAAACGTGAGTCTATCCCGCCAGTCTTTTGGGTTACTCCTTTCCTCACCAAGGAGAGCGAACGACTGGCCGGCCGCTCGGGGAGACCCTTTCGCAGGCGTTGTCGGAGTGGGACCACAAGGCTGCTGCGAACTTAGGTCTTGTTGCCTGTGGAGAGGCAGGTTACCGATACACGCACACGCACAAGCACACGCACACGCACACGCACACACACATATATATGTGTACGTATATATACATATTTATAAATATACATAAACATGAATATATATCATTATATATATATATATATATATATATATATATATATATATACGTGTATATATGTACACAGTATATATGTATATATATCATAAACATATATATACACATAAATATATACACATATATATGTGTATATTTATGCATATAAACATATGATATATATACTTGTATACATATATACATGTATACATATAGACATGTATACACATATATACATATATACACACATGTGTATGTGTATATGTATATATATATATGTATATATGTATATATGTATATATGTATATATGTATATACATGTATATATGTATACATATACACATATATAAACATAAATACATATTGTATATGTATATATATACATATATACATATACACATACGTGTGTATGTATGTGTATACAATTATATATGTATACATGCATACACCTATATGTATATACATGTGTGTGTATATCTCTCTCTCTCTCTCTCTCTCTCTCTCTCTCTCTCTCTCTCTCTCTCTCTCTCTATATATATATATATATATATATATATATATATATATATATATATAATGCATATATATATATGTACACATAAATGCATAAAATATGCATATATATACATATATACATATATACACAATAAATCTACCCTCCCTTCCCCCAAACAGATCATAATTGTAAAACACTCGTTCATATCAAAATACACCCTCAAAATTACAACCATTCAGAAAATATAAAACCGACCAATGAATGAAGTTGTCTCCAATATTACCAGCCGTACCACCAGTGACAGAAATTACCCGCACTTTGGTGAAACAAGGCAGGGTGGTTGATACTAGAACTGACAGGCATTAAACTCATCCCTGCCACTGTAGTCATTCAAAGGTTTTAGTAATGCATGGAGATAAAGCTCAGGATCTATCTCCTTGAAAACAAATGTGCTTGCTTTAGATAATGACTCAATAAATGTGTAAACAAATCAATTTTCTAAAATTAATCTTTTCATTTTGTTCAGTAGTCTAATGTTTCTTTTCTGTCATTTCACTGAATTTGTATATTGATTTATTTATAGCTTAGGTCTAAAGATATATAAAAAAACAACTAGGTTTATATTAATCTTTTTAATTAGCAAATATACATATCAAATCAGGAATTATCACAGGCTCATCTTTGTCCAACTGAAACTAGCATTATAATTATATTTTCATCTATATATAATAATGATTATAAATGTATAAATTCTAAATGAGTTATAAAATTCATGTACATAGGTAGTATTACAGAAACATATACAGACAAAACAAAAGATTATCAGGCTTTACAAAGCCTGTTTCACACTCTATTAATAACCTCATAATTATAACTAAAAATTAAATTAACAATAATAATACCAATATAAATAACATAATTTCCTTTACAGCAAAAAGAAAAAAAAAAATCTGAATCATCTTTATCTTCAAACACTGAAAGAAGATACTTTATGAAAAAAAAAAAATGAATATACGATGAAAGAAGAAATGAGAATGTGAAAGACGACCCTTTACTGATAGACATACAAGTGTATCATGTACTAGGAAGGCACATGAGGTCAGTCAGAAACAGGCACTCAGTGTAGAAAAGTGGTTCTCAACCTATGAGTTGTGTAAAGAGAGAAAAAAATAAGTTTCTGAAATTAAGGAAAACCTGTTTATGAACAAGCTTCTGTACATAACAAGAAGCCTTATTCAGCAAATATAGGAATTATTGTGCAATAAGTATACAAGTCTGAAAACCATACACCCATTTTGTTTATAGGTATATATTTTCTATTAATTTAATATTCTGCATGAAAGGGTATGTCATCATTGTCCTTATAAATCTATAGTGATCCATACACAGGATGTAGGTTGACAACCACTCACGTGAGATCTTGACAAGTGTTCAAAAGGTGAAGTTTAAGCACTGGCAAGCATACCTTTTTTTGACTTCTTTATATAGAAGTCTTTGATGTGTGTGTGTATGTGCTTGTGTGGAAAGCTTTTACTATCATAATATTTGTGACTCCTACATAATACCTATGATATAGGTACACTTTGCCACAAGAGTTCACAATCACCTAGCAATTCTCCGTTTTCTTTAAGGAACTGAACATGCACTTATGAGGTTGGCAATTACTAATTGAATGCCATATATCCAAACTTCATTATTGTTTTTTTTTAGTTAATTATCATCTCCACCAGGCAAGAATATCTCTTCCCCAATAAAATGAAAAAGACAAAGAAAAAAAGTGTTTTAGTAATGTGAGTTGGTAACACTGTGGGATGAGGTCTGTTGCTGGTTATCCATTTACCAATTATGGACATGCTGTTGTGTTCATTCTTTGATGTACCCTCTACCTCATCCTGCATACAGTGTTACCAGCTCAAATAACAAAAGAAGTAATAGTTAGGTGTTTGTGAACTCCATGACCGAGTGTACATCAGATCTATGAAGACACATTTTTTTTTTTATCAATACCTCTCTAAGTAAAAAGTTTTATTATTTACAAATTACTGGTAAGACAGCTACTTTAAACTGAAATAAGAAAATGGCAGGACTAAATTGTGTTATTTAATCTTTGTTCTTAGAGTACAACTATTTCTGAAAATATATATTGTTTTAAAAAATATATACATAATTGGAATCCACTGCTTTTTTTTTTTTACCAGTGTCAACTCACCAAAAGTGCAATAAATGCACTGTCTACTGTAGTTTTGTTTATCATTCATGTTCACATACAGATGGCTGCACAAGTGCTAATGTCACCAGTTATTAGGACTACCTAACTTCTTTAGTTTCATGAAGAGAAATTAATATTTGTACATTCAGTATCAGTATCATTATCATTAACCGTATCATTATCATTATTACTATTCTGTTTCAATCTAGATCCAGGTGATGAAGACTTATTGTCATGACAATGTTTTGCTGCAGGGTGCTGACAGGAACAACTTGACATAAAAAAATTGTCAAGTGAAGGGTGACAGGGATGTCATGTCATGAGTCCATAAATCATTGGGAGAGAGAATGACTCGGTGGGTCTTTAGAAAGGGGTCCTTGCATTATTTTCACCAGTATATGAGGGTGGAGTGTACCATCCATAAGCCATGCCTGGAAGATCAACGGTTCCAAAGAGGACACTATATCCATGCTCAGGAAGTATTTCAGCCCCCTGTTACCTACAGAATAGGGCATGTTACGGAAAGTGAATAATAGTGTTACTGTTATTGCACAGAGTAAACTACCTGGAGAGGTAATAAGGAGTCTGCTCAACGAAAGCTATCTATTACCACTCAACGAAAGCTATCTATTACCATCTTGATACAGCATAACAAATAACAAACATATATCTTGGAAAATGGCCAAACAGCAAAATTGCATCTGCAGAAAAAGAGCTAAGAGCATTGCAAAGAGGAAGAAGGAGTCTTAATAAAGTAAATGAATGTTACACAGTGTAGGTCAGACCAACATGCCACGCCCCTCAAGTAACCTAGATCCAACAGTTATTAAAATAATAGAAATAATGATAATGATAATAATAATAATAAATTAATTATAAAAATAATATATTAACGATAATGATAATAATATATTAATAGTAATAATATATTAATAATAATAATATATTATTATTATTAATAATAATAATAATAATAATAATAATAATAATAATAATAATAATAATAATAATAATAATAATAATAATAATAATAATAATAATAATAATAATAATAATAATAATAATAATAATAATATAATATAATTATAATTATAATTATAATTATAATTATAATTATAATAAAAATAAAAATAAAAATAATAATAATAATAATAATAATAATAATAATAATAATAATAATAATAATAATAATAATAATAATAATAATAATAATAATAATAATAATAATAATAATAATAATAATTATTATCATAATATTAATAATAATAATAATAATAACAGTAACAATAACAAAAAATATAAATAATAATAACAATAAGAATTAAAATAAAAATAGTAACAATAATAATAATGGTTAATGGTTATAAAGTAAAAGAAGTCGCCGGGCAGTTCAGGAAGGTAGGGATTAACAAGGGCGATTTAATCAAAGTTGACAAAGGAAGATATGTGGGATCTTGCAAATATGTCCATAGGGTAAGGTAGGGATTAGGAAAGTAGAAAGTAGTATAAGGCAATTAGATCACAGATTCAGCAAGAAGGTCAGGAGGAAGAGAATCTAGGGAGGGGGTTTGCTGTGACAAATGGTCACATCCACGAGGAAGAAGGCGGGGTAGTAGGTTAAGAGGGAGGGATGATATGGCTGAAGCAGGGGGGAATGGGAAGTGTTGGGAGGGGATGGGAGGAAGGGGTGTAGGGGGAACACAAGTAGGAGGATGATGGATGTTGGCAGTTACTTTGACTGTAGAAGGAATGGGGGTAGAGAGATTGGAGGATGGTTGAGGTGCAGGTATGTTATCTTGGGATAAGATAGTTTTGAATGTCTTCGAGAGTTTCTGCAGTGGAGTCAGTTGGGGAGGTCTGAGAAACAAAGGATTTCTTATGGGGGGGAGAAGAGGGGATGGATGTTTGAGGGATGGAGGGAGAGGTTTGTGGAGAGGATACGACAGAAGTTGGGATGGAGCCTTAGTTTGTCTTGTGCGATGAACTGGGTGAGGAGGAAGAGGGTTAGGTGCCAGGGAAGTAGTGACTGGAGTGTCTGGTACAGTGGAGGAGATTGAATTTAGAATGGCAAAAGAATTTAGCTAGGAGACGGAGGGGGTAGAAGTGGGATGAGGAAAGGGGAAGGGTAGAGCAATTATTGGAGTAGGGAGTGAAAGAGAAACCTTGCCAACATGCTCCCCGTCTGGCTTCAAACAGACTGAGGCCAAGTCTGAGTCTGAGAGTTGCCACTTCAGACTCTAATTTGTAGGTAAGGCAGCCCATATGAAATACATAACTGTGCAGTTTAATAATAATAATAATAATAATAATAATAATAATAATAATAATAATAATAATAATAATAATAATAATAATAATAATAATAATAATAATAATAATAATAAATAATAATAATAATAATATCACCATCTATAATGATTACAGTACTAACATAACCAAAACAGAAAATCCAAGGAATAGGGTACACAGATGAGATTAGGTAGGCCTGGTAATGATAACTAAGCACTTGTGAAGCCATCGACATGTAAACAAAATTAATAAAACAAATTTCAGTGAACAATGCATGCATCTGACATTAACAGATTTACAAAAATACCAATGAAAATAAAGTGTTTTGTGTATTATGTAAATGGGAAATGCCAGATACGGATATGACATAACTATGAACAAAATTTCAACTGATAGTATTGTGCATAACTATACATGTTTTCATGTATTATATACTTATACCTATAATGTACAAGATATATAGCCTTCCAGTGAAAGTTGCATAAAAAAGACACTATGTACAGAATGTATCGTATTACATCAATCTTTTTTTCTTTTTTTGTCAATAAAAAAAAAAAAATTCAGCCATCCCACAAAGTAATTACCATTTTTTTTCTATTCCATATCCAATAGTACCTTAATAAAATATGCAGAATATTTTTCTTTGTTGCCAAGAAACACTGATTTAACCATTTCAAAGTCCATTACCTGCACTAACCTTTATTCTAGGGAAAAAAAACTCATTTTCTTTCTGTACAAAGTCATCTACTATACATATCCAAGACTTTATCTGAATGACTAAAATGTTGCACTTGAAATTCATACAAAAAGTTTTTCATATTTTTCATCAGGCAAATGAAAAATGTAAGTCACATTCATTAAAATATTCTCTATAATACTTGTACTATTTATGGTTTAAATATGTTAATCACAATAACTCTTTTGTATATGGCTATCTATTTGTTTGTCTGTCTGTCTGTCTATACCTGTCTGTGTCTCTCTGTATTTCTGTCAACAAAAACTTCTTCCATCTCAATCTCTACTTCTATTACTACTGGTATCTTTATCTCTATCTCCAATTCTCTCTCTCAGACTACACTCTTCAACAATAATACCGTCACCCCAACGATGATCCATACAGCCCTTGAATAGTGAAAACGCATCATCATGCACAGACAGATGCCCCACTGTACTGTGAACACAACCATTTAAAAATATACTTATAAAGGGGAGTTCAAGTCCTTTTCAGTTACAAATTTCAACTGATCCCTTACCTGTCTAGTGTAATTTCTTTATCAATTCCATTTAAAAAAATACCACATTAAAATTATGTGCAGTACATCATTTAATTGAAATAAAATAAACAGTTAATTGTTTGTTCTAGCTATTGAGTGTTCAATCCCTGCCAGCTCAGTTGTGCTTGATATATCTCAGCATTCAAGTTCTCTTTGGTTGAGCTGAGGTAAGTAGTCTTATACACAACAAGAAAAGTGAAAATGTCATAAGTGAAATAATCTTGTATAAACACAAGCAAAATTTCTTTCTCAGTTGCATATGTAGAAATAGTAATTACAGCATACAGTTCATATGAACATGAAGTTCTCCAATAACATCCCTCTAGGCATTAACAAAATGTGAAGCTGAAAAACAATAATCTTCTATACAAGGTCCTATGAGGAAGGTATTGGCAACTAACTTCACTGTTCAATTATTCAAGAAGACCTTGCTATGGGTTTGTATATTATCCAGTAAAATATAATTCTAACCCATTAACACTAAGAAAATGCACTATCCACAATGCTTGTTTTCCTTTTTTGTCATCAAGTAATCAGTTATTAGGTTAAATCAGTTAAAAGTTTTTTTATTTATTACTATTAGTAATAATAATAATAATAATAATAATAATAATAATAATAATAATAATAATAATAATAATAATAATATTTTTTTCTTATTATTATTATCATCATCATTATCATTATTATTAGCAAAGTAGTATAAATATATATTATATTACTATAATATTCATGAAATTATTGCTATGAAGATAAGAACTTTGCCAAAAAAAGAGTTATAGGGTAATTAGTGATGTTCAATAGACCTAGTAACTGATTCCTTTGTGACTAAGTGCTTGTGGACCCATCTACATATTACAAAATAACACAGAGGCATAGTGGACATGAATACATATATGCACTCCAATTACCAACAGGTTAAAATATACATATAAGAAATCAGTCTCAAAAAATTAGAACCCCAATATAATAACAATATTATGTAAAATAAGCAGTCAAAATATTCTTTTTCACACATTTAACCAACACCCTGTATCTGAAAATAATATACATCTAAATCTTTATATCTTGAAAGAAGTGATACTAAGTTAAAAACATAAAGACGAGAATCACAACCTTTCTTCACAATTTTTCACTTCAAACTAATGTATTACAGCACTAAAAAAGTATGGTATAAAGTGACTAAACTATATACTTAACGTGTGTGTGTGTGTGTGTGTGTGTGTGTGTGTGTGTGTGTGTGTGTGTGTGTGTGTGTGTGTGTGTGTGTGTGTGTGTGTGTGTGTGTGTGTGTGCGTGCGTGCGTGCGTGCGTGCGTGCGTGTGTGTGTGTGTGTGTGTGTGTGTGTGTGTGTGTGTGTGTGTGTGTGTATATGTATATATATATATATGTATATATATGTATATATATGTATATATATGTATATATATGTATATATATGTATATATATGTATATATATGTATATATATGTATATATATGTATATATATATATATATATATATATATATATATATATATGTATATATATGTGTGTATATATATATATATATATATATATATATATATATATATGTATATATACGTATATATATGTGTGTATATATATATATATATATATATATATATATATATATATATAAAAATATAGATGTAAATGTCTGATGACATTACTTTTCTATCAGATTATTTAATGAAAATATGACTTAAGTGCGCAGTAACAGTACTGTAGACATGTCAACTGAAATCAAAAATTACAGTCACCTTTGCAGAATGGCAAAAATGCATGCCATGCGATGTTCTTGTGATTTTAGTTTATCAATTGTACTTACACAAATAGCTCGACAAGTGCTCTTTTACTAAGGAGTCAGTTACTAGTCCTATCTATGTCATCTGTTGACCCTTTTCCTAGATTTTTGGATTTTTTTTTTTTCTTTAATTGCAATCATTATTACTGACAAGAACTTCAGTATGATTAGCATAAGAAAAAAAAAATCACAGAAAGGGGAAATCAGGTAAGATTACTTAGGACTACTAACTGGTTCCTCGAGGCTGAGCACTTGTGGGGCCATATGAGTGCAAACAATATTCTCAAAACAAACTACAGGGGACAGTCCATGTACCCGGCAACAATGGGTTTATTTACTTTTATGTCCTTAATATATTCATACAGGAAAGCAAAAGAGGTAATCTTCATTTTATGGTGTCCCTGGCTACAGTCTTTAATGCAATTTTTTCATAGCTTTTATTTATTTTTGTTGTTGTTTTGAGTGATTCAGAATAACAACCTGTTTGATGCATAGGGGAGTGGTTCTCAAGATTTTGAATGTGTCTCAAATTCCATCCTCCTCTACCTTCCCCCCTCTTCTTCCTCCTGCATTTATTCTAGGACCATTGCACACCCATACTTTGACATTTTTATGCCTCTTACAAAATATCAACCTCAAAAGTGGCTCACATGAAGGACATCCAGACAATGATGACAACAGTATGAGGAAAAAAGTGCCAGAGTATCTAACTTGTTATGAAACAGCTCTAAAGTCATTTAAGGCAACATCTTCCTGTCATCTAGAAATCTAGAAAGTAAGGTGAACAATCACCAGTGTAAGATGGACAAATTACTGAAAGTTATGAAGAGAGTAAAACAACTACGAGAATTCTGGAAAAAATTTAAATTCTTCATGCAACCGGAAATATATGGAAGAGGCAGATGACATAGAAGCAGTCCTCACATCTCAAACAGTGGAATTCACTGAAGAACTCTATCTCCAAAAGAATACAGCATAGAAAAAAGGAAAAGAAAAATAAGAACACAAAGAATTGACTGTAAAGCAGCTTGCCGAGATTTGTTACCAAGTGGATGTGGAACTTGACAACATCGATGATGCCAACCCAAAGAGGAAAAGAAGTTCAAAAGTTGCACGAGATGCCAAAGAAAATTTTAGCTGTCATGAAAAATTCTTAAAGGAGAAGACGAAAGCCAGCAAACAAGCCTGGCCCCTACGACTCAGTGTCTCTGTGAATGGCCACCCATTACCCACTCCACTGTCATTCTGTTCAAGTAGTTTTATTTTATCAAATTCAACTGTATTCATATGCTCTAAGAGTCAAGACATCTGGGAGGGAAGTTGGGGAACGCATCCTGTCTTTTATAGTCATTTCTTATTAGAAAAATAGTCTTGTTTTACATAATTTCCTTTTACAGTATGGATTCTGGAATGCAACCATAAACTGAGGTCTACCAGGAAAATCAAATCTATATTCTCACAGAAGTCTAAATCTGTACCTATATTAACATTCCAGCTTTGATCCTACACTGTGCTTACGTATTTGACATGTGGCAGTGAAATATGCTTTTTCCGATGTGTAAAATAAATCTGAAACATTACATAAATACTTCGATTGTAAGTTTTATGAAAATTGGGCCTTAATTGTGACTTGGGGGTTAACCACATGAGAGGACTTTCTTGACAACAAAAAATGCAGTAATTGCATTTACCATATGCATGTGAGTAGGTGCTTCATGCTCAGGGTGATGTGAAGCAATGGTGTGGTAGCCTAGATAGTGTTAAGTGTTTGCATGCCTAGTGCAAAATATGGAGCAGCTCTGCATAAGCCTCCCCTGCCAGTTTACAATCTTTCCATCATCAAGACTTCTGCAGTGCCTCCTCGTGGCCACCCATGGAAAATGGGCGCCTTGTGGTCCCAGGCTAAACTGTGGGGGATCTCAGAGCAGCAGGAGGCCCCAGAGGTACGGAGCCATGGCCCACCAGCATGTGGACATGCCCTGGCTCTATACCAACTCCTGCCCCTCAACCACCCTGGGGTTAATGAGCTGCTTGGGGCAGGTGGTCCACATTTTTGTCAGTGAAGGATCCTCCAAAATTGAAGGGTTTACCAGAGAGCCGAGCTCTGTGGCACTGACCATTGGCTGGTAGTGGCTACCCTACGGTTCCACTTCAAAACTCCTCGTCCCTCCAGTGGCCACTCTAGGGTGTTTCACTTGGACAGACTGAGGGAGGAGGAGTGCGCCTGTGGGTTCGCTACTGCAGTCTCTGGCCCATTCATAGAACTTAAAAAGATATTGGAGATATTGGAGGCCACTGAAGCATGTCACATGGCTTGGCTGAATGGCAATCAGGACTTACATCACTCTTTGGTATGTAGGGCTCGGACACTGCTAAGAAGGGACAAGAAACAGTTAGTTCATCAGGCTATATGGGTACCTAGCTAATTTCCCTGTGGATAATCCTACCCATCTGGTTGTCTCTCTGCGAGACAGTCCTGGGTGGCCCATGGGACAACCTAGGAGGTCATGGCTTGGGCAGCTCAACAAGACCTGCCACAAGGAGTTAGAGATGGGCCGAGAGCCTGCCTGGAGACTCTCCAAGAGGGACCCTCATGGCTGGAAGTGAAGGGTGGATGTGACCATGCATCCCCATCAGCATTAGCCCCTTGATGATGGTGATGATGACATGCATGTTTCAATTTTAAAAAAAACTCATATTGCTAAGGTCTAGTACTGCCATTCAAAAATCACAGTATAATGACATACACAGTCTATTCTTAACTCCTTGGTGACGGGTGTAGAAAACTAAAAAAAAAAAACTCTACGCTCTGGCAAACCACAGCAACGCGCTGACTTTAAACGCGTGAGTTCGATACATCAAGCCAAATCACTGGCTTGATGTACCGGACAGCCGCACGCCACATTTCGAACGGTTTGTTTTCACACCTATAGGCGTGACCCGTCGGGAAGGGGTTAATAAAAAAAAAAAATTCAGCATGAGATTAAAACAAATAGTCAATAAGACCACTGAGGTATTCAGGATAAATAATCCCCAAGAACATTTTCAACTTCAGTCAATCTAAATTTTTTCACAGAGTATAAAATACTACTTTATAAAATACTTGGTCATGACGGAATGTCTAAGATTACCAAATTAGAGTCAATCTCTGTTTCATAAGAGAAAATTGAGAGACGAATGATAACTGAGAAGAGATCTTTGGTACTCACAACAGCAGTCAAAGTCTTACCCATAATGTGTTTAAAAATAACAAATGACTATAATAATCCTTAAAAAAGTAAATAACTTAAACTTGAAAGTCCCACGAGACCTGTACGTGATTGTCTAAAATACTCAACATCACTTAACCAAGTCATGAAAGTGGCTTCTAGTGAGACTAAAAAATCTCTGGTATTGTTGTAGGAGAAGTGGCTCCATCCACAGCACTTGTCGGGTTTAAATGACTTCCACGCTGATTAAAAGAACCATACTGACTAGGTGGAGATGCACCATGGATGACCTTGGCTTCATCTGGTAGGAGTGAATGGAAAAGACAGCATTAGATAGCATATAGACAACAGGGACTATTATTAACAAACTGTATATGCAGATTACATTTTAAAATGCATCACTTATATAAAGTTAAGCATACTCAAGTATAAAAAAAAATCACAAAGAAAAAATTTGCCATTAGAATTTTTTATGAATAATATAATGATAATCATCATACTGTCTTGAAGGATATATCTTCATGTAAACACACCAGTGCAGTCTATCATCACAAAAAAAAACAAAAAAACTTGATACGTGCTTGGCATTTTTGTTACATATCTGTGAAATATGTTGATGGATGGAGATTATATATATCTATATATATCAATATGGATACATAATATATATACACATATTTATAATACATATATATATACATATATGTATTAAATATATACATACATATATATATATACATTTATACATATATATACATATAAATATATCTACATACATATACATATATACATATATATACATACACATATATATACACATGTATATAAACATATATACATATATGTATATACATATATATACATATATACATATATGTATATACATATATATACATATATACATATATATACATATATACATATATATACATATATACATATATATACATATATATACATATATATATATATATATATACATATATATATATATATATATATATATATATATATATATATATTGCAATCCACTTTTTCCCCTACCTCGTGGATTATCCAAATCGTTCCACTCCTGCTGTTCCCCAGTGATGAAGATGATATAGAAGGTATTCCCAACAAAATACACTATTCCTGCTATCCAAAACACGATCCTCCATCTACCTATTGTTTCCTGTATGAGAGGCAAAGAAAAGAAGATTATATACAACACTACAAGTAATACAGATCTGACACAAAAGATTATATACAACAATAACTAATACAGATGTGACACAAAAGATTATATACAACAATAATTAATACAGATCTGACACAAAAGATCATATACAACAGTAATTAAAACAGATCGGACATGAAAGATTATATACAACACTGTAAGTAATACAAATCTGACACATATAAAAAGTGTGACTAAAAAGGACGTTAGAGAAAATGTGATATGAAGAAAAAAACATTATAACATCATTATCACTATTATCATTATTATCAATCTCATTATAATAGCAATTTTTATTATCATTATCATTACTTTGATATTCTTATTATACGTATTACTATCATAATCTTAAAAAAATACAACAGTAATGATAGTGAAAAATATGAATAATATATAATAAGATGCAAGAAAAAGGTAAATTATAAAATGACCACTACAAAATCCAGCTAAACTCACGTGCCCATCGATGAGCATGCCGACCACCTGAGGAGCTACAAAACCAGGTATGGTGGCAAAAGTGTTGGTGATGCCCATTAGAGTGCCAGCAAAATTGGGTGCCAAGTCCAGGTGCGAGTTCATGTAACCTGCATAGACTGCTCCATTGAGACCAACAGCGCCACAAAGCAAACCAATTGCTGCATCTTTGTTGCAATTGGCATATCCAACCAGGACCAGGCATATCATGGGCCCATACAGTCCTTGAAAAAAGAGATAAACAATTAAAACAATTATCTATCTATATACAGAAATCCCTTACAGGTTTAATTATATTAAAAAATTAAATTTATACTAATGTACATACATATATACACATACATATATGTATATTAGCATCCATAAACCTTCTCTTCAGTCTTCTCTTCCTCCTTCCATGTAGATCCATTTCTAGCATCCTTCTCCCCACATATTCATCGTCCTTCTGCTTGACGTACCCAAACTACCTCAGCCTTGCCTCTCTAACCTTGCCATTGAACCTGCATACATGCAATGTCCATCTAATATACTCATTCTTGATTTTGTCTAGTCTCATCACTCTTTAAGAAAAATGCAACTTCTTTAGCTCAACAACTTCCAACTCTCTGCTTCCTGCCTTTCTTAGTCAGTGGTACTTTCTTTGTGTCATACAACATGGAGTTCTAGACCTTTCTTTTTGTCTCCAACCCTTCCACCCAGCCTGAACTCTATCCTTTGTTTTTGTTCCACAATTCCCATTACTCTGTACTATAGATCCCAAGAACTTGAACTCATCGACCCTTGCCGCCTGTAGCCCTAACCATTAAAGACACAGGTACTCAGTCTTGGTCCTGCTTACTTTCAAGCCCCTTGTCTTCAATGCATCTTCCCAATTCTCACAACAAATCATTAAGTCATCTGCATAAAGCATAATCCTCAAGGACTCTTGTCGTATCTCATCTGTTAGAGTGTCCATTACCATTGCAAACAAGAAAGGGCTTAGAGCCAATCCTTGGGACAGTCCCACTTTCACTCTAAAGTAGTCTGTCATTCCTGCTACACACTTATACTGTTGCTATACTATCTTCATACAAATTCTTTACTATCTTCACATATTTCTCTGTCACTCCCGACTTTCTCATGCATAATTCTTCAAGGTACCACATCATAAGTTTTCTCCAAGTCTACAAACACACACTGCAACTCTTCTTCCCTGTACTTTTCCAATATCATTCTCGAGCCAAATATTCCATCTGTTGTACTTCTCCCTGGCATGAAGCCCAACTGTTCACTGACTTTCACAACTCTCCTCAGTCTCATTTCCACCACTCATATAATACCATAAATCTTCTCTAGGTACCATGTCATAAGTTTTCTCCAAGTCTAAAAACACACAATGCAACTCCTTCTGTCCTTCCCTGTACTTTTCCATTATCATTCTCGAGCCAAATATTCCATCCATCATACTTGATGAAGTCAAACTGCTCACTGATTCTCACAACTCTCCTCAGTCTTATTTCCATCACTCATTTACAAATCTTCCTGCTTACACTGTCCTGCACTAACCCCATCATTCCATGATCACATCTTGTCTACTTTCCTCCATCCAGACGTCATGCCAAGTATATTTTCCACTTTCTCCCTCAATGTATCCAAGATCTCTGCCCAAATGACCTCTTTAGGTTCTGTTAAAGCTTTCCTCACCTCTTCTCTGAATGTTGTACTGTACTCCTACTCTTTTCCACCATTTGACCTTTAATCCCATTCTCACTTTCCTCTTGGAATTCACTTCAAGACTAATTTTGCTAATCAACATTCTATGTTGTCTTGCCATGCAATCTCAGGCACACCTTACAATCTTTAACCTCTTCAGATTACATCATTTACACAGAATAATTTATTTTTGTAGCCCTTCCTCTGCTAATCTAGGTTACTCTGTGTACTTCTCTCTTTTGAAAATAGGTATTAACAACGAGTCTCCATACATTCTGCACAGTCAAAAACCATTTGTCCTTCTGCATTTCTCTATCAAAGCCATATTTGTCCCTCTGCATTTCTCTATCCTATGTCATATTTGCCCATTACATTTTCACCACCATTATTGTCTTCTACATGTCCAGTGCAGTCTGCTCCAATAACAATCCCTTCATCCCTTGGAATGGTCTGCATATTTTTCTCTACTTCATTACAGAATTCTTCCCTTTCCTCCAGCTGTCATCCTACCTGTGGGACATACCGATTCATTACGATCCCTCCTAATTCCATCTTCAAAATCGTTATTCTGTCAAATACCCCTCTTTACTTCCAGTACACTTTTAGTGTACTTTTCCTTTACCACCACTCCCGTCGCATTTCTTATCCAATCTCCCCCTATCCAGAATAACTTGCAAACTCCTCCAAAAAATCTCACTTTTCTTCCTCCACACTTAGTTTCCTGCACAAGCAGCAAATCATTCTTTCTTCTTTCCATCATGTCAGTCAGTGTCTTCCCTTTACCAGTCATTATTCCAACATTTAGAGATCTCACTCTTAGCTGTACTTTTCTACCCTTCTTTTTTCCTGATTCCTCTGTGATTGTCCCCTCTTTTTCTCCTACTCCTCCAAACAGTTACGAGCTGTCTAACAGCACCCAGCTGGGGAACAGTGTTGTGGGCAGTCACTACTGACCCAGTTCACAACCAATCCAGTATGGTGCTCTCCCCTGTAATCCACATTATTGCTTTACACCATATGATATACTGCCATAACCCTCTCCATTAATCCTAGAGACTATTACCTAATATTTGTACTAAAGAAAGCATCAATCCAAGGAATTGAGAGATTTAATGAGTGTTTCCTATCACTCTGTAAGAATGAGAGTTACTGGACTCCCAGCCTGGGGAATAATAATGCCAAAGCATAGGAAGCTGATCTCTAGATAACAGCTGACAAACTCATCATTCCCTTAAAATATATGTGGGACATAAGTACTCAATCAATATACGATACAATCCCAACAAATGTCTAGTCTCTTCCTTACCAATACTGTTAAAGATTCTCCTTGTCGCAGTTGTAGTGAGAATGCCTTGTGAGCGAAGATGATCGGCAAGAAGTCCTGAGGCGATGCTGATGAGCCACATCATCAAGTATGGCAAGGCTGATACAAAGCTGTTCTGAAAGCAGAGAACAAATAAATAATAAACAAGCAAACAAATAAATACAGAAGTAAAATGAGGAAGTAGGTAAGATATGGTTTTCTTTCTCCCTCTATAAATAAGAAAATATCAATTATCAATACTTAGCCCACTGCCGCCGGGGTAAATAAATAAAAAATGGGGAAAATGATGAGCTCATTTTTTATATTTTTTGTGGAATGTCTCCACCTGATTTCATCTTTCCTTGAATTGGCAGGAAAATGTATTTTTTACTAGTGCTAAGAATATTGATGGTGTTATTTTTATTATAAACATTATAATTACTATAATGTTATAACCAATAGTAATAGCAAAATGAGAAAACATAAAATATTTTCGTAAATTAAAGAAAAGGGTAAACGGGCGAGACAGGCAGTACTCGTAACTGGCTCATTGGTGATTTAGTACAAGTGTAGCCATCTATGAGTAAAAAAAATTAAACAAGTAAACTCACCGTGGGCATGAGACGGACACGTGACATGCCCGTCGGAAATGGGTTAAACAATAATGATAATAATAATGCTAATCATCATCATCATTAGTATCGTTTTTGTAATTACTCAAATGAAAAATTGGTTAAAACAACGAAACTGGGAGACAATAAAAAACAAAAGTAAGGAAAGAAAGAACAATAGAAGAAACAAAATCTATTGTATATCAACTGTGCTCCATCAATGAAAGTCTATCAGTGCCATCATACAACTAACATATGACCTCCCACCTGCAAAAGAACAAAAGACTGAGAGAGAATATTAAAAATCATGACCGCATTTTTTCATTACTGCTAGACACCTGCAACAGAGTCAGCATCATGATAAGCATGAGTTCCTCTGTCTGGCTGATAAAATAGTTTCCCTGATAAAGAACTACAGTTCAGTAGCATATTA
>NC_061819.1:6049091-6051591 GCF_019202785.1 Penaeus chinensis | reverse complement strand
CTCCTTGGTAACTGAGCACTTGTGAAGCCATCTACATGTAAATAATAAATTAATTAATAAATGAAACTCTCAGTGGGCACGGTACACAGTACAAACATAACATCCCCAGCAGCAATGAGTTAATAACATATATAAGCTAAGTATATCATCATATTAGTAATATATATTTAAAAAACATCCTCCCCACAATACACACCTCAGTGGGCTCAGTTTGGTTGCCACTTGGCGCTGGGCAAGCATCCGAATCCGTTTTGTTAACATGAGGAATGGCTGTGTTGTTGACCATTGCAACAATCGCAACTGATAAGTTAACTCTCATCGCATAAACATTGGCAAAGCCAAGGAAACCCATGAGAGCCAGGACATGTCTTGCTCCAAAACATTCTGAAAGACGGACAGAGTGAATAATAGTCAATGATAGAGAGGTGGTGTGTGTGTGTGTGTGTGTGTGTGTGTGTGTGTGTGTGTGTGTGTGTGTGTGTGTGTGTGTGTGTGTGTGTGTGTGTGTGTGTGAGGGGGGGGGGGATGGATGGATGGATGGATGGATGGATGGATGGATGGATGGATGGATGGATGGATGGATGGATGGATGGAGGGAGGGAGGGAGGGAGGGAGGGAGGGAGGGAGGGAGGGAGGGAGGGATGGATGGATGGATGGATGGATGGATGGATGGATGGATGGATGGATGGATGGATGGATGGATGGATGGATGGATGGATGGATGGATAGATAGATGGATGGATGGATGGATGACAGAGAGACAGATGGACTGAGATGCACACTTCTCCATGCTGGATATAGAAATCTTCATAATCTCAATCCCAATTCAGCTGAAGCATTGGGCACTGTAAGTGAGCACATATCACATTAACATGTGTGTTGGCTGTTGGGGGGAAGGATGGTGAAAGTTGCCAAATCGACTACAACTACAATATTGCAAAGTGTCACTCAAACAGTATAGCCTATGCTATGCATATGATTGTGTAACCTCAGCCACACAGTTTATCTAGAAAACTGGTACTGACTCCATACTTCATAAAAACATAAAAAAGGATAAAATAACCTGCATTTTTCTAATGGTTTTCATCTTCAACTGAAGGATTTTCACACTTAATAACAAACTAACACCATATATGTTTTCAATTACATTTTAAGAAAACATTTGACTCTAACAAGCCTTGACTTAACCTAATAATCAGTGATGTCCATGCAGAAGCTTTCCAGTTGATGCTGGTATGAGGGAGGATGTTGAGTCACTTTAACAGCCTTGTGGCTCTACTTCTTGTGCAGCTAATGGTTAACCCATTCACGACGGGGAAAATTAACAAAAAATAGGGAAAATTAATTTTCGTAAATTAAAGAAAGGAATAAACGGGTGAGACAGGCAGTACTCGTAATTAGCTTGTTGGTGTTTTAGTACAAGTGTAGCCATCTATGTGTAAAACCAATTAAACAAGTAAACTCTCAGTGGGCATCGTGAATGGGTTAAGAAAGACACCAGTGCTCAAGGGCTTGAGCTTTGCCTCTTCCAAGAAATGTTTTTAGAAGTGGTTGCCACTATAGCTACACTGTCTTCACTCTAAGTGGCATATCTGGTTATAAAACTGCAGTATCCATTGTGTTCTCTTCCTGGTTGTTCCAAAGATGGCAATGCTTTGGGCAGCCAATTTAAATTTGCAATTCTGCCAATTAACATCTAGATAATCTAATTCTCCAAATTATTCCATTAGCCACATAATTTGAATTTTCAGTCTCCCTAAACACTATTATCAAAATTAGGTGTAAATAATATGTCTACTAAGAGATGAATGACTTAACCTATTGATGCTAGGATAGCATATATATATATATATATATATATATATATATATATATATATATATATATATATATATGCATACCATGTCTACTGTGATTTAAATGATCAATTCTGTGTGTATAAAGATGGCACCATGAATGCTGCCACCAAAAAGTCAATTACCTGATCTCAACAATTTACCATTTTCCTTGATTAAAAAATATATATTGCTACTTGCATTCTTGATACTATCAAAATAATTTTAATATCAATAACAATTATAACAATAATAGTAGTAATAATATCAATAATATTTGAAAAAATATATACATATATAAATCCAAGGAATGGAAAAAACAGTGGAGGTTAGTTAGACCAGCTAACAAGTCCTTGGTGACTAAGCACTTGTGAAGCTTATTATGTATAAACAAAATTAACATTGGACATTGCATGTGGCCAGCAGCAGGGTTAACCAAGGAATTATTCATACTGGTGTACCAATCCAGTGGGTGAGTCCACATCAGATATCTACATTACATGCTTGGATTTAACTCTAGCAGTGATTACTGGGATTCAAAACAGTTCCAAATGATGTAATATTTGCTACTAATCTTGCTTCTGACAATAAAACAGCATTATACTATTTCAAGAATGATGTAGCACTAAAATTATCATATATTATTACTATTATCACGATTGGCA
>NC_061819.1:6034091-6044091 GCF_019202785.1 Penaeus chinensis | reverse complement strand
CACACAGAGCCAGACAGACAGACAAAGGGCGAACGAGAAAGAGTACATTATCACCACATGACAGATCCCCCAGCACAAAGAAAAAGTTTCTTCTCTTGCAATATTCCCGTAATGCAATCTGCAAACAAAGACACGAGAATACATTAAAAATGCACAGTGTTCTGTTTTGTCATTCATCTTTGTCATATAACATCAAATCTCTCTCTCTGGTTCCTAAGACACGTTCTCCTTGGCAATAAGTTTCTTTTTAAACCTTTCTCACTGAACCCAGATGATAGTTTTATACATAGTTTTCAAGGCAACCATACATCCTTTTTGTAACGTGAGTAATGTTATGATTTTTTTCATGGGTGGAAGCTGTTTCATATTATTTTTTAATAGGACAGGATGTAAGGGTAGTTTACTAAATTGCTAATTATAATCATTATCCTAGGATAATGATTATAATAATAATGATAATAATAATGATAAAAATAATAATGATAATAATGATGGTAATAATAACGACGACGACGACGATGATGATGATGATGGTGATTAGGATTATAATGATAATGATAATGATAATGATGATAATAATAATATAAATTATTATTATTATTATCATTATTATTATTATTATTATTATTATTATTATTATTATCATTATCATTATTATTATTATCATTATCATTATTATTATTATCATTATTATTATTATTTTTTTTATTATAACGAAAAAGATATTAATAACAACAACAGCAACAACAATAATGGTAACCAAAACGATAACGGTAATTGAATAACAACATTAATAATAATAATAATGATAATAATAATGATTAAAACAACAACAATAATAATAATAAAATAACAACAATGATAATGATTTGTTAAAATAATATAATACTTATTAATAGTATGCAAGCAAATAACCATTGCTTTTTTCTAATAATGTTTATGAATTATAGTATCATAAGTTATTCTGTTTTGGATCATTTAAAATCCGGAAAACCATCTAATATCGTTCATTAGCTGTGGTCTTTAAAATCATGTACATGGGCTATCCTCCGTAAGTATTGTACTATTAATGGCAATGATTTAGTTGTGGAAGAGGCTCTTGTTTACTGTGATTCTGTTTTTTGCTATCCATTGACAGCGCGGGATTTGATCTTAGGTCAGTTAGATTGCCAGCCAAAAACGTTGCTATTGCACGGCACATCACATGGTGTCAAGGGCATAGCACAGTGGATCTAGCACCTGCGCCTTGAGATTCTTTGCCAGGAATTCTCTGTCAGATTCTGGCCCACCTGTATTTCCCCGAGGAAGCTGCTTTCTCATTTTCATGCAGATGGCGCGGTTTTACAGCTGGGTCTCTCCTGTTCAGCTTCTCTGGCAGTGCAACCTGGCTGAAAGTTCTTCCCAGCATCAAACATCGTCCATGATCAGTTGCTCCTTACGCTCTCCAGACAAAGGCAGTAGTACTGACCGCCGACGTGAACATGCAGCTGCTTTCTCATGAGCCGTTAGATGATGCCGCCGAGGTCAACGTACAGCTGCTTTGTTCCGAGGTCGCAGAGGGCGCGAGGAAGTCCGTGCACAGAAGGAACATCGTCTCCCGCAAGCTCTTGAGAATCACGCCGCGAGCTGAGAGTTCCGCCTAGTCTGGTTCCCGTAGAGGAGCAGTGGAAGCCATCGTGTTTGGGTCATTGCATAGATCACGAAATTCAGCGGGAGATCATTCTGAAATATGAGACACAGCCGTGGGAGAAGAGGGTCTGTACGGGGAGGACGTCGCATCCCGGCTTCTGGTAGTCCCCCGCCACCACAGCCATCGCAGTCGCAACGGCCTTGACGCCTCTATGGAATCTCGATGTCGAAGGGCGGCAGAAGCCCAAGCGGTCGTTCCAGGCTGACGTCCTCGTTATGCGAAATGTGGGGCGTTGCTCGTCGGCGCGGATTCCTTCTTCCTCTCCTTCCTTTGGTAAGACTCTCCGTTAGATATTACTTAGGCCTCAGTAGGATATTCATATTACCAGAATGTTTTGAGCTGATTTGACCGAAGAGTCAATAAGGGCGAACTTTTCTAATGAGAAAAAGTCACCAATAGTTGCGGATCCTCTCTGTCGAAAATTGCCGAAGTGCCATTACTCAAAAACAGTGAGGGTTAATAAATTTAGAATATCGAAAGATACTGTACAAACTGTGTCGGGAAAAGTTGGAGAAAGGGTGTATTAACACTGAGGCAAACCAAAAAGCTTGTTGCACTGTGGATGAAACCATAGATGGTATTAAATATGTACTCCTACCTATTATCCATTCGTTCCCGAACGCTTTATGGCGTTACTCAGCCATAAAGTTAAGATCTGAAGATGTTCTGGCAAGGAGTGAAGATTATTTCCCGCCCATTTTACCCGCGGCTTAATGAATCAACTTGCAGAGTTGCAGGTATAGCAGTTGAAAAAAAAAATCCCTTGTGATGTAATGCTTA
The DNA here is from genome assembly GCF_019202785.1 of Penaeus chinensis. Lineage (NCBI taxonomy): Eukaryota > Metazoa > Arthropoda > Malacostraca > Decapoda > Penaeidae > Penaeus > Penaeus chinensis. Next base: position 6,041,621 of record NC_061819.1, on the reverse strand, counting down.
GACTATCTCACTTTTAGTTTCTGAAAGTTGATGGACACAAATCCATTTCCACCAACGGAGGCTATATTTTCGCCTGCGTTTTTAAGTTAGTTAGTTTTTTTGGTGAACGTTTATGGATTATTTACTCAAGGGTTTGGACTGAAGCTGTCAGAGAAAAAAAACACTGCTCAATCTACGAAAGCACTTGGATTCGTTGAGAATTTCGAATAGTGGAAATGTTGAATTTCCAAATAACGTGAACAAAACGGATTTCTCATCAGGCTCGAAAAAAACGATTTGAGATGACCCAGTAACAACAGCTGTTAATGATGCTCTTAAGTGTCTCGTTTACTAATGATATTTCTTATTGGTCGTAATCATTCCAGGACATGGCAAGGAAGCGCATGTGTTAATTTGCTGAAACCTTCATCCACAAGTATTTATTCATACTCAAGTGTCTTTGCTCTTCGTAAACCACCCTCTTTTCTCTTATGTCCCAGGGATAAATGCATCGTGTTAGTGATATTAATTTTCGACCTAATATCTAGTCTTGAAGTAAAAATGAGAAAATACTGTTTGTTTTGTTTTGAAATTGATTCTGTGATTTTTAACTTGTTATTGTGTTTTATTACCCTTGATCGATTCAGTCTTTGCCACGTGTAATTTTAAACGTGGCGAAAAATCACCAAAAATCCTTTGATATTTCTTGCTTTCTCTGTTCTTACTCAGAGTTCTGAAAGATTACATTCGAACCATGTCGCGGGCAGTGTCACGTACGTACTTATTGTTCCTAATTTTGACTGAAGAGGTAGTTGAAATAATATGATAAGCATAAATTTCACTGGTTGTTGCTTAGGACAATTTGCTTTGGTAATTCCAAATACAATGGAGATAATAAATAAATTATATATTTAATGATATATATTGATTTTGCTCCTCTATAGGAAAGAAAATTAAAATAAAGGTGAACAGCTTGTTTTTTAAATCAAGAACAACCTTTTATATATATACCATTATACTATAGTTACTATTTGAGGTCTGAAATGAGCTCCAGTTTAGAGGGGGAAGATTGCTTATAGAGTATATTATTAAAAAGACTTAAGAAATACTACGCCATAGCCTTGACAAGAGACATTGTGAAAAAAGACGAACTCTTCATTTTCACCAACATCCTTGCAATTACTTTTCTGACAAAAAAAATGCTGTATATCAATGTTATCCCGGAGACCTATTTTCTAAAGACATAAAACCTCAAGACAAACGCATCATGTCTTCGAATTTCAATACTGACTTTCCCGGAATTCAGCTGAAGTATCACCATTACCACGAAGAAAACTGTAATCAAATACCCCTCCCTGCGTATGCCCTTGTTGTTGATTGAGAGATATAAAACCTAATTGTTTAAAGCACTGGTTACTTGCAAATCACGGGTAACAAGGATAGTTTGCAGCGTAAATTCACGTGTAACGAGTATATGTGATGTGGAGTGTGGGTGTGTTTGTGTGTGTGTTTGTGTGTTTGTGTGTTTGTGTGTGTGTGTGTGTGTGTGTGTGTGTGTGTGTGTGTGTGTGTGTGTGTGTGTGTGTGTGTGTGTGCGAGAATATGTGTATGCATGTATGTATGTATGTGTGTGTGTGTATGTGTGTGTGTGTTCATCCGTGCTATTGTATGTGTGCGGGATATCCTGCGGCGCCCAATCCTATAGCCAGTGGCCGCACTTCCTAACACCTGACACGTGCTTCCTCCTCCGGGCTCTTCTAACAGCGGCCACTCCCAGTACAGTCCACATGCCCACATCATCTGCACGCTTTCACCACCTCGCTATTACGTCACAGCGTCTGATATACTGGTTTCTGTGGATTACTTCATCGGATTTTATCGTTTTTGGGTGATCATTTTTCTTTTTTTAAGCTTTTTTATTCTATTTCCCTTGATTATTTCTTTGGCTTCTTGTTAAAGCGGATTCTTAATGGATGCTTTTGTTCGGGGCTAGAGGTAATGGCGACGATAATGGCGCTTTTAATGGAAATGTATTAATTTCAAGTTCACATTGCTCTTTCTAGATCCCTTCCCCTGTCCTTTATGTCCAAAATCGATCTTAATAATGAACGAAAATCACCCTAAGTAGACTTGCTTTCACGTGAGACACACCTACGCCACTCCCATCCTTAATGCAACATTGCTAGTCACTAAAACACTTACTGGCATGTCCGTCAATGGAAATTAAGACTCTCAGGGGCGTGTTTGCGTGTGGCGACGTAAGGGTGAGGGTCAGGGTGATTGTGAGGGTCAGGGTGATTGTGAGGGTCTGGGTGAGGGCGTCGGGTGATGAGGGTGACCGTTAGCGTGAGGGTCATTGTGAGGGTCAGGGTGGTGGTGAAGATTAGAGGGACGGTGAGGATAAATGAGGGTGAGAGTGAATATGAGGGTGGAGATAAGGGTAAGTGTAATGGTGAAGTTTAGAGTGAGGCTGAGAGTAAGAGTGAAGGTGAGAATGAAGATGAAGGTGAGAACGAGAATGAGGATGACGGTTAGAGTAAGAGTGAGTGAAAAGGTGAAAATGAAGATGAAGGTGAAAGTAAGGGTGAAGTTTAGGGTAAGAGTAAGGTTGTGAAGGTGAGAATGAAGACGAAGATTAGACTAAAAGTAAAATGAAGATGAGAGTGAGGGTGACATCGACTACAGAGGAGGAACCTAGAGGGACGCGATATTACGGACTTTATGCAGGTCACATATCTACGGGGTCCGCGCCCTAGTGAAGCTTCCACAGCCGGCCTCGTATCACCTGATCATGACCAAGACTTTATTTGATACTGGAGTCTACTCACAAGACGACTGTTCGGTGCGTGGGGTTTCTAAGACGCTTACACAAAGGGAACGTGTAATCTGATAGTAGTAGATTTGTGAGAGTAAACTTTGCTATTAATATCGATGGTGTGTGTTTTCCATAATTTTATTTTCTAGACTTACTCTTGAGAAGAAAGAAAATATGGTATGAAACGATGTGATAACTGTGTCAACAGAAGAAAATCCAATAAATGAATATGTAAATAAGAAAAAAAATCAAAAAATTGTAATACTAATTCGACACTTTATACAGGATGTATGTACTACAAAGAAAACGCGACCAACCACCGAGAAAAAATACAAAGGAAAAGGAAGAGATGCAATAACGCTCAACAAGGCCTTCACGTGCGCCAGGCTGCAACCAGTAGGTCTTTCAACATCTGCAACCCAAGTCAGTGACCTGCACGAGAGTTCACATGTGAAGTGACCGGTTATCACGTCTGTTAGTAAACACGAGAAAATTATACATGTTTTCTGAATAAACTGATACATATACGGGGGCAGACAACAAACAACAACAAAAAAAAAAAAACGGCGCGGTAACACGGAAACAAAGTAGATTAAATAAAACAATAGTAAAACAAGGGTGTTGGTTAATGCGACATGAATCACAGTTTTTATCTATTTTTGTAAGGTTTATGAAAAAGTATAGAGTCATTACGATGATGAGTTTGTTTGTGTTTTTTTTTTTTCATAATCAGATCTGAATCTGTTTCGTAATTGTAATACGGTTCATATTATTGCTGTAAAAAAAATATTGCTTTTAACTATCGCCTACTTTATCGTTCGCATCACTCATTGTACATGTTTTGTATACTTTAATAAGAATAAGACATGGGTAGCATGACCTCTGAGTAACCGACCGTGAATATTAAAACAGGAGGACGAAACAGGGGAGGGAGAGAAGCTCGAAGAAGAGGAGGAAGGGAAGAAGGAAGAGAAGGAGTTAGAAGAAAGAGGTGGGAGCAGTAGAAGGAGAAGAAGGAGGGGAGAGGTTAGGGAGAAGGAAGTGGGAAGAGTTAGAAGAAAGAGGTGGAGGGGGGGAGAAGGGAGATGATAGAGCAGTAGAAGGGGAAGAAAGAAGGGAGAAGGAAGATGAAGGAGTAGAAGAAAGAGACGGAGGAAGGGAGAATGAAGAGGAGAGAGCAGTAGAAGGGGAGAAGGGAGATCTAGGTGAGATTGAAGAAGAGAGATGGAGAGAAAGAAGAGGAGAGGGGAATCAGAAAGACAGGTGGAAGAAGGGAATGAAGAAGAGGGTAGGTAGGAAAAGGAGGAGAGAGAAAGGAAGAGGAAGAACAAGAAAATGAAGAAGACGAATGATACCATGACGGCAATTGAGATATCGATAATAGTGGCGATATCTAAAAAATAATAATAATAGTAAAAAAAACGAAATATAATTAGATTAAACACTGAAGTAATAGTAAAGAAATGCATAAATAAATAAACAAAACATATACCATAACAAAAAAATGTCAAACCCTTATATTATATATAAAAAAAAATAATGCTCAGACGAATTATATTATAGATAATAAGTTGGTAGATCAAATTACAAATTCACAACGGCCACGGATTTCAAAAGGTAATGTTACTGATGGCGATATTGCGTTTGAGCCACTTTTTTTGTTTCTTTTTTTTATGATCAGCTGATACGGATCGCGCGAAGTCTCTGTCTAGACTGCTGACCGAGAAATGGACGTTGAGAAAATGCATGAATGATTGAATAAGGTCGATAACCTGTCATGGGTGTCTGCTAATGCTGAGGGTGCTGTGAAGAGAACACAGGAAGTGTACAGAGTGTGAAAAGTATGAGAGTGGTTAAGTGTGTAGAGTGTATATGGGATACATTCTTGGAATTAAACTGGATTTCGTTTCACCTACAGTACCTACAGATAATCATCTCTCACATACCAATGCATTATAAGCTATCCATATAGTGCCCTTGTCCTATAGCTATTTGCACACTTAAACTATTCATAACAAGTAATAACTGAATCTGAAAAGATGAACGGAACGGAACCATGTGCATTATCTTATACTATTCGGAGGTCACAGAATAGAAAAGGTTGAGAAGCACTAGTGTAGAGTATGAAAAGTGTGTGGAGTATGATATAGGTGTATAATATGGGAATTTCAGAGTGTCAGAAGTCTATCGAGTGTTTGAGGAGAGCAGAATGTAGAGTGTGTGTAGTGTGGAAAGTCTGAAAAATGTGGTTGTTAGTGTTTATACGAATAAGTGTGAAGTACCAAGACCGTGCCAGAAGGAAGTGTGGAGTACCAAGACCGTGCCAGAAGGAAGCGTGACGTACCAAGACCGTGCCAGAAGGAAGCGTGAAGTACCAAGACCGTGCCAGAAGGAAGCGTGAAGTACCAAGATCATAAAAGAAGGAAGTGTGAAGTACCAAGACCGTGCCAGATGGAAGCGTGAAGTACCAAGACCATACCAGAAGGAAGCGTGAAGTACCAAGACCGTGCCAGAAGGAAGTGTCAAGTACCAAGACCGTGCCAGAAGGAAGCGTGAAGCACCAAGACCATACCAGAAGGAAGCGTGAAGTACCAAGACCATACCAGAAGGAAGCGTGAAGTACCAAGACCATACCAGAAGGAAGCGTGAAGTTCCAAGACCATACCAGAAGGAAGCGTGAAGTACCAAGACCGTGCCAGAAGGAAGTGTCAAGTACCAAGACCATACCAGAAGGAAGCGTGAAGTACCAAGACCGTGCCAGAAGGAAGCGTGAAGCACCAAGACCATACCAGAAGGAAGCGTGAAGTACCAAGACCGTGCCAGAAGGAAGTGTCAAGTACCAAGACCATACCAGAAGGAAGCGTGAAGTACCAAGACCGTGCCAGAAGGAAGCGTGACGTACCAAGACCGTGCCAGAAGGAAGCGTGAAGCACCAAGACCGTGCCAGAAGGAAGTGTCAAGTACAAAGACCATACCAGAAGGAAGCGTGAAGCACCAAGACCGTGCCAGAAGGAAGTGTCAAGTACAAAGACCATACCAGAAGGAAGCGTGAAGCACCAAGACCGTGCCAGAAGGAAGTGTGACGTGATACCTAACAAGAAGGATCAGGATTGTGGCACTTGTTTTTCTCTGATCTTCATAAATCTCTAGTGAAAATCCGTGGTCGCCAGTGTTCTTAAATTATTGGGGCCACAGGGAGGGGGAGTTCGAACTTGTGCTCTCTTGAGTGTGTGTGTGTGTGTGTGTGTGTGTGTGTGTGTGTGTGTATGTGTGTGGGTGCGTGTGTGTGTGTGTGTGTATGCGTGTGTCTTTGTGTACGAATGTGTGTGTGTATGTGTGTGTGTGTGTGTGTGTGTGTATGTATGTAGGTGGGCAAGATCTGTGTATGTGCGTGTATTCAGACTGTCCCGATATCTCAGTCTACGTTTATGTCTGAGCCTGTCTGTGTTATTGCTTTAAGTGAGTCAGTGTGTGTCCGTGCAAATGTTCGTGTCTACTGTACTTATGTCCGTATCAGAATGATTTGATATTACATTTTCAAATCATAAATAAATGATAGAAACGAATTCTATATTGTTGATGTAGATAATATTGATCATATCACCATCATCGTATATGTACATTACTACAATCTTTCTTTTTTTCTTTTTCCCAAAATGTGATCGCTGGTTATTCGTATTTTCATCTGTACTCCATATCATAAATTGCTTGATTTTCTTTATTTATTTCCTATCTCACTTATTCTACATATATATATATTTATAGACTATCTATTTTACATATATTTAAAAGCCGGGTGATCTTCTGCAGTATTGTTATATTTACCAATCACCGTCATCTCTCCAGTGTTCTTCAAGCTTCGAATCACTATCTCTGATCGAATTCTTCAAGGTATGTATAATCAGGTAGCTCCACTTCCCTTTAGCCTGTTGAACCAAGAGTATTCTGACGGTTGTTAATGGTGAGGACTCTTCGTTATCATGATTTAAAGAGGGGAATTTTTGTTTTATTTCTGGTAGCCATAATATCGAGTAAATTATACAAAGAATTATGTATGTAGCGATATCTGATATCTCATGGTGCACTCTTATTGGCTAAACGTGATGACGTCATTAGTTCCGCCCCCTTTTTGTCCCGATCTGTGCAATATTTCAAAGTACTTTTTTTTTTTTGTGGAAGTTCTTTGAAAATGATTCAGTTATAACAGCGATAAGAAGATAATCGAATACGGAAACTTAAAAAAAAGGAGATCTAATATTTGCAATGAATAAAGGCGAAGAGGCGGGGCTACCTATGTCAATGTTGATTTTGCATTTGTACACAATGCAACTTGAGAATTCAGATTTACTTTGCAGTGATTCAAATGAAAAAGGAATGGTGTTCCAGATTTGCTTGAAAAAAAAGTATATAAATAAATAAGTAATAAAAATAAATCATGATTATACGCCTTATTTCATACGGAACCGAAAGACACATCAATTAATATGCATGAAAGGGAGTGAAAAGAAGCCAGTCAGTATGTGGTTAAATCCGTTCCATTGTCCGTGCTTTTCAAAAAACGCGAAGAGGTTTTAATGTTCCTTTCTATTCTCTCTATTTCCTCGTAATCCTTGTAAGTCAGACCATGAGATGTCTTCAGAAAAGAAAGAAAAAAATATTTAGACGTGGATTGGACACAAAGGGATGAAAGAGGATCTTTGCCGACACCGCTGGAAATATATATATATTTTCTTTTG
>NC_061819.1:6014091-6026591 GCF_019202785.1 Penaeus chinensis | reverse complement strand
ATTCATACCCTTCTCTATTTATTGTATATTTAATTCGTAGATAGATAAATCGTTTGATAGAGATAGAGATTAATAGATATAGATATAGACGTATTTGTGTAGTTTTTTTTCGATCGCGAGTTAGTAATATCCTACAACAGCAGTTTCGGGTATGACGGAGACCCAATAAGTACCGTTATTAGAAACTCTTATACATTTTTTATGGTAATAACTCTAACGCAGAAGACAGTGACTATTCCTTTCTTTATAGAAATAATTGATAGCTGAAACATGTCACAAGCTTCCGTGTTCCTGACACACACACGGCCGTTATCCATTTTTTTGTTGTGGAAGAAGGGTTAACGTGACCAGTAGGTGCGGGCGAAGCCTTGTGCCCGCGGCAAGGACACCTACCATAGGCATAAGGCCTGGCACCGTTCGAGACTTCGAGACATCGGAACCTCGCATAGAAGCCAGACATTAGGAGTTGGCACGACGTAGCAAAATAACCAGAGCTGTTACAAAAAAAGACAATAGGCTTACTGCAGTACTAGGTGTATCGTCTTCTAGTTAGGATAGGTAGGGAGCGCTGGGATGTATAAACTGTACATCGAAAGACGCTTAGAGTTCTGACTGTGTTCGGATGGATGTTTTTTGTTTAATTTTATATGGATCGTTGTAAAATACATTTTATTAACAATTTATGATGCATAGTTAACATCCAGAGTGTGATGTGAATTACCATGGAAAGAGTATGTAAACCAACGATATCAAATGCGTGTATTACAGTAATCACTTAGTGCCACCTAGTGCCATGGCAAGGCCATCCAGCCAACAAGTGTCTATCGACACACTTGCATAAACTGTTGTAAAAAATCGTTACTAACTTAAGCCCATTACCTTAATCTTCTGTTGGAGAGAACGATAGTGTTACTAATTAACGACAAACATAAACTAATGACGATTTACTGTAACGCCGTTAACCTACTGAAGACTTTCCTGTATACCAATGTCTTTCCTGCCGATAGTCTTGTTTATTACTTCAGTCAGCAGCGTTATTCACCGCTTATAACTGAAAAGTTTGTTGGCTGACCTACCCTCGCGCTAAATTAGTTCTCAAAAAAGCCGTGGCTTCGACAGTTTGTTTACTTCGTCCATTGCTTTTGCTGCGGCCAAATGTGTTGCCATGCGTCGGTGCAGTACTGTACATAGTAATGTTGTTCCTCTTGTATAATTATTATGGCTGACGCTTGACTTTGTAAAGAGATACAGGAAGAATATGAATTTTGACACTTTCAACGTATGTGAATTATGTGATTCGCATATATAAAAGTACCAAAGAATAAGTGTTGCCATGTTGTTATGAGTTCGTTATATTTAGTGGTTATCGTACATCAGGATTAGATAACAATTTCATATATATATATATATATATATATATATATTTCTAGTGCTGTAAATGAATTGAGTTGTATTAGGCAGATAATGTTAAATGTCAAGGCTTTTGTGTAGAATTAAAAAAAACAATCTTCCATGATTATGGGTCTTGTTAAAACTTGGCATATAAATTCTTTTCACGTTTGTAAATTAGAACGGTTGTACATAAGCAAAGAGGAAAATAAGGATTTTAGTTTACTGAAAATTACTTTTTTTTAGCTTTTAGAAACCAAGGGAATTAAATGTAGGTTGAGAGGCAGATGTCATGCCGTGGGTTGTATGAATTCGTAATATATAGTGAACAGCGCCACCTTCCATAATGATCGTCAGCTAGGTTAACGTTTTAACACTTGTACATGAGGTGTGTTGCCATGCAGGGTAGACTGAAAAGACGAATTTAGTTTCAGGTTTATGTTTAATATTTATTTTTGGCGTTAGATCAGGTGAGATGTAGATGTAAATACTTGTAGACATTTAATATTCATTTTTTATGTTGCTGGGTTAAATGGTGGAGTTTAATTTACCGGTTATCTGTCATATTTAATTATCCCGCATATGGCACAGTAAAGTTTAAGGCAATATCTGACTTAGTTTTTAAAGTGGTTAATAAACCAACTGATAATGAAATTAAACTTCAAAGAGGGGTTTCAATTAAATACGACTTAATTACCGAGCTTACAGCGAAGGCGAAGCTTGGATAATTGTAATCGAATTAAACATGAAAGTCGTAACTACTCGATATACCGTGCAGCATGTAAGCAAAAAATAAAAAAAATAATGATAATAACATATATAAATGATAAATAAATAAATATATAAAATAAAAAAGCTGTGTGAGAAGACCGGCAAATATATCAGTAAACACGAAAGCAAACATAGATAAGAAAGATATTCGCTTCGATGAGAAAAGAGAGATGCATGTAGACAGAATGACAACCACATTCATACACATACATGAAAGAAAGCAATGTGCCCAAATAAACAAATACATTCGTTGTGTTATCACGTAGAGAGAAAATATATATACGGCTTATATGGTATATGTGAGGTTAGGGAGGAGTAAAACACTTTTTTGTTCTTATCTGTATTCTCTATAGGATATACTGGTTTATTATTGTTGTTGTTATAAGGGAGGTGTGTTTATTGTTGGTGTTGCAGTTGAAGTTATCATTGGAATTCATCTTATTCTAGTATCACATGTTGCAACCATCGTCGCCATGCACACACACACACACACACACTACACTACACACACACACAAACACACTTATTTCCAATCATGAAGTTTATAAAATCAACATACTGTGAAAACATTTAACCCAACAGATCCACTTACAAAAACACAAGCACATTTCTCCATTTGCTGAGAGAGAGAGAGAGAGAGAGAGAGAGAGAGAGAGAGAGAGAGAGAGAGAGAGAGAGAGAGAGAGAGAAGAGAGAGAGAGAGGGGGGGGGGGGGGGAGGGGGAGGGAGAGGGAGTGGGAGAGGGAGAGGGGTAGGAGAGGGAGAGGGAGAGGGAGAGGGAGAGAGTGAGAGTGAGAGAAACAAAAATTTAATCCAGCTGATCCGGTGAACGTGTTGAACGCGTTGTAAAGAAATGAGGCGATGTTTTCACTTCATGTAACAAAGCTTATTCATTTTTCTCATTTAACCCACTTTGCAAGCAGTTTTACAAAGAATTTGCTTGTCCCTCTGTCCGTAACGAACATGCAATGTGTGGACTGTAAATTGCTTCATTTTCATTATACACATGATGTTACTAAGGCCTTTTGTTTTCTTTGAAACTTGAATAGAAAAACAGCGACCGGTTCATTAGTTTTCATTTATGTGTGTTGTTTAATATGTTGTCAAGCTGTTTGTTCCTTTGCATTTAAAAGCCAGAAAATTATATACAGAGATAGATTGGTAGAGAGATAGACACATAACTGACTTTATGTATGGATAGGTCACTAGATATATATACAGAAATTACACATATATACGTGTCCCTTTGTTTCATCCATCTTCGAGTAACTCATATCTCACATTTAAGAATCACTTGATCCCTTCGGTTTTATGTTATGGTCGATAACACGTTTTCGACAAGAATTTATGGCTGTGTGAGGCAGTTTAGCAACAATCCGTTAAAACCGTTATAAAATAGTATCCTATCAACAGCTGGTTGAATATTCTGAAAGTATGATGATTAAGTATTTGGTACTGTGATTTTAAAGTAACCAGAGTTCGTTAACACTTTATTGTGTAGCAAAGCGAAAGGATAGAGTGAGTGAGAGAGAGAGAGAGAGAGAGAGAGAGAGAGAGAGAGAGAGAGAGAGAGAGAGAGAGAGAGAGAGAGAGAGAGAGAGAGAGAGAGAAGAGAGAGAGAGAGAGAAAGAGACAGACAAGAGAGAGAAAATACTATACAATGAGCACAGGAGTGTTTTTTTCGGTAAATGGGTGAGTCAATTCGCCGTCTGGCAAGGAACAGGAGAATGCTACGCGTTCACACTTCCGCGCTCTTCTGTTTACACATTTGAACATTACATTGTTGGTTTACCGCGATCGTCTCTCGATTTACAAGGGATTTAGACTATGCAAGCCTTTTTTTTTATCACTCTTTTCTTTTCTTTTGAAGGATCTATACACAGTGAGAAACATTTCTTTGTTGGTATTTTTAGGTGTCATCTTTTTGTGTGTGCGGTTCGGTTATCACTGTTGCTATTACGTCGCATGCTACATTTGAAGTGTCCTATTAACGCGGGATATTTAAAACTAAGGTATAAATTAGTCCTCTGATATTCATCTCAAGACTTCGGGTCATGATAATGGCTTTCTCATTATGACCAGCTTTCTTTGGACAACGTCTTCCTTTTGCCAAGGTAAACTGGTGATAATGAGTCCCAGATATTGTTAAGATAACCCTTGTTGCACATATGAGAGTTTTGTTTACATACTAATATTCATTTACCCATTAACATTCTTATAACATCACAAGAGATAAACTTTTTAAAAAGTAGGTTCATCTGACGTTTAGGACAAATAATTTCTTCATACGTTTCAAACTTCAGACATTTGTGGGTAGCCTATATAAATGGGGAAAACAGAACGCAAACCTGGTTCCGCATGCTGATTAGGGTTCAGTGTGCCTTCTAAGCCCGTGTCGCACAAAGCACTGTCTGTGACCGTATGTGAGACACCGACACTGGCGCCGCTGGTCTTGGGTGCATGTAGCTACACCCCGGATCTGTGTCTCTTGAAGTACTAGCTACACCCTAGTTCAAGCACGCTCTTCCTGTTTACAAGTCACTAGACTGTCAACCGTGAATCCTTTGTAGGACATGTTTGCTTGGCTAGTTTCGTGGTTTTATTTTCGTCAAGTTAGGTATTCCCACCCTTATACCCACAGTGCCCAATGCTATTTACAAATAACTAAGATATTTTTAGTGTACTCCCCGCACTTACCATATCGGTGTATATCTCTCAGCGAACGTAATGATATACGGAAAACAAGTTTATCCTCATTCCAGCGGGAGCTCTATTTCAATGACAAAGCTCCGTCTCGTATTATTTAGTATGTTCCTAGCAGCTTAATTCTGTTTGAACTTTTATTGGATCCACTCTAGCCATAGATCAAGGCCATGTGTCACTGCATCTACGACAAAAAGAGCTTGTAGAGAACCTAACGACTGCTCAGGGCTAACCTACCGTTTCCTTGTTCCACCCTGTATGTCTCCTCAAGAGGCATACTCGTACACAAAACACATCCGCATTTATGATTGAATGAATGCATATGTATGTATAAGTGTATTTATGACTGTGTGTGTAATTATGTCTACACACACATACAACACACACACACACACACACACACACACACACACACACACACACACACACACACACACACACACACACACACACACACACATATTTATATATATGTATGTATGTATGTATGCATATATATGTACACACACGCATACACACACACACACACACACACACACACACACACACACACACACACACATAGTGTGTGTGTGTTTTTATATATGTATCTATATTTGTCTGCCTTTCTATATAAGCACACATGTGTGTGTATCTGGGTGTCTGTGCGTGTGTGTGTATACAGCAATATATGACCGGATATTTCCGTTGATATGCCTACCTCCATACATGATTTCCGTTTCCACGTGTGCGCTTTTATTTTTCTATAGTCTAGGACACCTCCATTTCGTCAACACGGCCGCCATGTGCTCGCCTATATATACCGTGGGAGTAGCTGCAGAAACCAGCGTCTCTCTGTTCGCGTTGAGAGGGCGCCAAAATGCACGGGCGTCGGTAAACACACCTGATTGTGTATTCTGGGTGAATGAGTACAGATATCATGGCAATAGTTCACCTCATCTTCGTTAAAAGCTTAATCAAGTATTCTACCAATTAAGGCAGAGTTACGTTGTTGTTGTTTTTTCTACGATACAAAAAGGAAGCTAAACAGGTTCTATTCTCACACGCAAAAAAATATCGCCATATTGGTATCTCCGGCACCACACGCCCTTTGGTATCTCTCGTACCACTTCAGCCACCAGACAGGTCCCTGTGCAAAGAATGCTGCCCTTGTATAACCGAAGCCTTGCGTTTGGTCTTGAAGTTACCACCGTGATAATGGCTTACCGGTATAAAATGAATGCCCGAAGGAAATCAGAAATTAATGAACTCTAAAACAAAATAAATCAATGTGGAAGAAAAAAAGAAACTTCCCCTAAAAAAAAAAAAAAAAAAAAAAACAAAGGCAGATATGGATCCGATACTACGAAAAGTTATGAACATATCTGAATGAATAAATCTAAAAAATGAAATAATGTCAACGAGTAGCATGACGTTAGCGGTCCGGAATCTGCCCCCACGCCCAGCAACACCGAAGGTCAAGTGACCAAACAGCTAGTCGCGAGCCTTATTTTTCCTTATGGTCGAGAAATTAGTGGTATTATGAATTAATTAGTCGAGGGTGTGTGAATTATATAACTACGAGATGAAAAACAGTGAGAAAAAGGCTGTCGTTGTCTGAAGTTTGGATAAATAGCGGAATTTATAATATATATCGATTATGATCATACTTGTTTACTTGATACCCCAATTATCAAAGCTAATTAGATCAAACTACGCAGAATTATCTAGTTGCCGAGCACGACGTTGGCTTAGCTTGTTCAAGGACGTCTTATTTGATTTTTAGAAAATCTCAATTCAACAAATTCCTTCACAGCTACACCCAGCGGAGTGAAGCCCAAAGAAAAACAAACAAACACAGAAAGCAGTATCCGTAAGTGCCATGGAACAATTTTTCTTCATGTTAAAAGACGGATACGCCAACCACTAGCAATGCTGTACGGATAACCTTGGGCTCAGTATGCTAAATAAAGATAAATGATGATCTAACTCAAAACACGTGATATTTAACCTCCCTGTTCTTCAGCATTGAAAGTCACGTATGGGATCCAGAAGAACGTATATGCTTGTACAAAAGTTCGTACGTACGTGTTTTGTATCGTGTGTTATATTGGTAAATATTGCGAGGCTAAATTTTGCAGATTGGAAAAAATAGTAGGAAGGTGCTATGTTGTTGACTACATATGATTCACCAACGTAAAACTGAAGATGTTTTTGGCAATTACCAGGTCACCAGAACTGTAAAAACTCATGACAGAAATATCAGCATCTCATCAAGATGACAATCAAAAGAATGACATAAGGTCTCTAGAATATGCTTGAGTTTAAGCGAAGGGGAAACACAGGTTCTCATCATTGCGCTCAAACTCCTAAATGGTTTTGTTTTTTTTCCAGATTATCTGAAAACTCCTTTATAACAAACGTTTTGAATATGGCCATAATCCATCAAAACTTTCACCAAAAAGTCAGTCTGATTTGTCTGCCTCAGTAGTATAGTGGTAATAATAATCGACAATATTTTTACTTAATTTTCTGATGTTTATGTTACTATCTGGTTATCAATTTAATGCAACTATAATGTTACTACAGCAGTTTGTTGTTTCGAAAGAAGATGTATTTCATCCCGACCCAAAAGAAACTACGAAATTATTTCTAATCATACCAACATGGTTGTGTTTAGGACTGATCGGCTGAACATGCTGTTTATATGTAATATGTAATGATAATCCCCTTTATCGTAATGGTGAAAATGAGGAGGCCACTGAGTACATGATACAGTACATTTTTTATGACATTAGTACATCTATATCCAATATCTATCTTTTTGACTTTCTCTCTCTCTCTCTCTGATTCTCTCTCTCTCTCTCTCTCTCTCTCTCTCTCTCTCTCTCTCTCTCTCTCTCTCTCTCTCTCTCTCTCTCTCTCTCTCTCTTTCTCTCCCTCCCTCCCTCCTTCCCTCCCTCCCTGTCCCTGTCCCTGTCCCTGCCCCTGTCCCTGTCCCTCTCCCTCTCTCCCTCCTGTCCCTGCCCCTGTCCCTCTCCCTCTCTCTCCCTTACCAACCCCTGTCTCTCTCTCTCTTCCTCTTCCTCGTCTTCCATACCCTCCACAGCCTCAGACGCTTCAGCCTTGTTTTTCCGCCTGTATACATTGTCAGTGTACAATCCTTGGCATCCATGACTCGCTGTTTTTTTCGGATCGTCACATCCCTAATATCCGGTACTCAGGGTCACGCCAGGCTACCAATGCTTCAACAGGTTAGCTCTTAAGCTTTTATTTATAAATATATATGATCCTCCTTTCCATATATATTATATATATATATATATATATAATTCATTTCCGATAAAATCAAGTGAGTAAGGAAAACGGCACAATGCCGTTTATGGGTAAGGCTGAAGAGTGCCTGGGCGGGTCATGATACAGAAACCATTTGGCACCGACGTATAAGCACGGCATTCGAGATGGTAACGTAAAGGATTGGGTCGTAAAACAGTGCCAGATTGTGGCTAGGGATTAGTGAAGAGGACAGTGCGAAGTGGTAATGAGTATTTCCATGATGAGGACAGTGCCAAAAGGATAATAGAGGGTATTGGGCACTGCCTGTGTGAACCCGGGTGTTGGGTTCCCATACGACCTTGCGCGCATGTTGCCATATTATGGTGTGTGATATTTAGTATTTTGGAACAAACTATGAAAGTCAGCGGAAGTATCATTTCATCGAAGTTTAAATGTATTATCCTATAAAAGTGTTTTGATAGATAAGTATAGGAGGTTATATACACATATATGGTAGATTATACACATAAATGGAAACAGTCTGGCAACAGCGTTTAGCATATCTCGTCAACGAATTATCAGTGACACACAACACAGAATTGCTAATCAACTTGAAAGTCTGATCATGCACCGATGAAACTACATAGACTGCGTATGTTTTTTGAGCCATTTCATGATACGATACTCTCTTCAAGCAGACATGTTCGCCCCATCAGCGGTGGGCGCCTTGACCCCATTATAAGATTTTCAAACGTGATTCGTGTCTCAGCTGTGCGTATTGCCGCTGATGAAGTTAGCATATTGTTTTTTATATGATAATACTCTTAAGTTTATATTCCCTCTTTGTGTCTCTAAAGCCATGCTTTTCTGGTGTTATGCGTAGTATAATTATATATTGTCTTCATTATTATGATTATTGCAATATCATTCTAATAAACGGTATTGTTCGTCTTATGGTGGAAACAACAACATTAGTGTGGCATTGTAGTGAAGAAATAATAACACAAAATCCTTTGATGTTAAGAAAAAACGTATCATTCAAATAAAATCAGAATGGAAAGAATATAAATGCACTAATATCACTTAATATTAAGGACGTACTTAACACCGTCAGTGTACGAACAGACCAACACATGATATGTATATAATAGAAACAATACATCCGAAGCTTATATCCCCATTTCCAAGGCGTACTTTCACCCTGCCAAATAGTTTCGAAGCGTTCAAAGATAGCCATCGTTTCAGAGCATTCCTTCAGATTACGCAGGAGTCGTAGGAGTTGAACTTCATCTGAATGTTCTATATACCCGCTTCCCTGACCCCTCATGGCCACAACGGTCCCTTTCATCGTAAAACTTCTTTGGGTTCAGAGGGAAGGGATCTCTACAGCTGAGGGGGAAGGGTGTGTGCTCGTAGCTGTTGATAAGTTGGGTGTAGTGTGTGTGTGTGTGTGTGTGTGTGTGTGTGTGTGTGTGTGTGTGTGTGTGTGTGTGTGTGTTTATTTATTTATTTATATATGTATATTCATATATATATATATGTGTGTGTGTATTTATCTATTTATTTATATGTGTATATGCATATATATATTTATATATATATGCATATATATATATATATATATATATATATATATATATGCATATACATACACATATGTATATATTTATTTATACACACACATATATATATATTTATTTATTTATTTATATATTTATACACACACAAAACACACACACACATATATACATATATATGACTGCCGCGATGGCCCAGTGGTTAGAACATTGAACTCAAACCCTCGTGGTCCCGAGTTCAATTATATATAAAGAGAGAGAAAGTGAAAGACCGAGAGAAGCGAGGACAACTTAGTTCAGAGATTTTTACCTCTATTTCCTGAAAAGCTGCTGCTTCGCCTAATCCTTTCGTCACAGCGAGGCGACCCAAGAGCCATATCACATTCACGCTGACGAATGGCCATCATGGAGGGCCCCAGAGGCTGCTCGACCTACCACTGGCCAGGCGCTCTGAACCCGAGGCGTAATCACACATTTCATCCTATATCCACTTCCCCACATCAGCGCCAGCCATCTCGACAACGCGTATTTCATCAGCAGCCCCATTGTGCAGAAGTCAAAGGATATCATTCTACAATTTGTTATGATCAGTCCCTGCGATTTTCTAGTTCTGGGTTCATGAGGAAATTACTGTCAATCTCAAAAAAAGGGGGGGGGGGGAGAAAAAAAATCAAGGTCCCTAAGAATTATTGAGTTCATGTATAGTCATCTCCGTCTGGGAATGGAAATTCTGCGACATGGGGCATATTTATTGCACTTCTATGCAAATGAAGCTGTAATATTCCACTGTGTAGCCTTAATCTACTGCTTAGGGAACGTGACGAGACTACTAAACGTTGCATATGAGTTTGCGTATTACGTAGACGTCTACAGTTCTTTGGGAGAGTCTCGCGTGCCTGTGCTATATTCGATTTTCTCCTCTGAAAACTCCCGTGTACTGCAACTCTCACATAAACGGGATTTTGCCTCCATTTGCAGGTTTCGTTGATTATTCCACGCCATACAGAGACTATTAATAAGCGTGCGTTTCAGGATATTCTTTTCGAGTTCGTGATAATATAGCATACGGACTAGATATCAATATTTTTTTTGTACAATAAGCCACCCGAGAAACAAGCAGTTAACTAGTTAAAACCATGATCCACTATCACCCTTAGCTTAAAACCACTCGAAGCGTACAGTGCGTTTCAAAATGTCCCATGACTGTAAACCAAATAACATCCCCAATTATCACAGAGACTGCACTAGGTAACGACAAACAAAACTGTTTGTTGGGGGAGAGTGCGAGAGGATAAGAGGGAGAGGTAGGAGAGGGGGAGGGGGGTGTTGAAAGTGGGGGAAAGGGGGGGAGGACACGAGGTTAGCATCTATCAAGGTGTCGTGAGCTAAGACGTAGTTGGCTGTGAAGCTAAATCCATGAGCACTGAACTAAAGTTATACCCGTGTCGCCACGTGCTTGCAATTGGTTTTGGTAGATAGTGGTGGCTGGAGATGGAAATTTACCGTACTATCATTGATCATAGGAAAGTGTGGATGACTATTAACAGATCCAATGTGGTTTAGTATTAATAAAAGGAAGATTCAGATAATGGTATTGTAAAAAGATTGTGTCTTCGGTAAATTCAGGAAGTCTTTAGGGAGATAGTGTGAAGGCTGAAGTGTGAAAATGAAAGTAGATTTTATAACTCTGCTTATAATCATTTTTTATGCTGAGTCTTTCTTTATCATTGAATTCCTTATGCTAGAACAAGGATATAAATATCTAGTCGTTTTTTCTTAGAGCAAAAATCTATGAAAATGTAATAAAAATATGTTTCCCCTGACCCAACATGAGGAAACTTCGTGTTGCCAAAGCTACTGCTTTTGTGTCAAGGAAGTTACATCTTTCACCCTATTTTTGCAGGCTGTGAAGAAAAGAGAGAAAGAACAACACATATAAACGCAAAACAAAAATAATGGAGTTTTCTTTATTTTCTGCGTCTCCTTTGTCTTACTTTGCATTATCAAAATACTGGCATTACTTAGGCAGCAGCGAAGAATATGAAAGTCGAGAATATTTAGCTACTCTTTCGTATATTTTTTCTACGAGGACGGGATTTCAAGTGTATTTTCTGCATTAAACTACATCTACTACGTCGCGAGCTGTTAGATTACCAAAGCTATTATCAAAATGAGTGATAATAGAATAAATAAGTAGCTCATCGGGATATAATTACCATTGATTGTATTGGTTTCAGAGTAGAGTGTTTGGTGTAGGCTGTGCCATTCAGAAAGAGTTTACGTTGTATAGTAATAATGGGTTTTCAAGCAGGATCCGGGCGTCAAATATATTTATTTGTAATTAATGCTGAGAAATTAAGTTGATTAATAAATAAATAGGTGATCAAAAGGTAAATCTACAAAGTAAGTAAACAGGTAAACATACGTGATGATAATATTACTTGTTATTGTTTTTTTTGTTTTCTTTTTTTAACGAAATGTCGGTTTCTTTCCCTGAATGCCAGTACAAAAATCGACCCAAGTAACATTTCAAGTAATATGGCCATGTGTTACTATTTTATCGGGAAATAGTTTTATTACAAATCAATTCGTAAGCAAGAAAGACGATATAACGAAATAAAAAAAAATCAGCTTGATATGTTGTCATAAGATTAGATTAGAGGATTTTTTTTATCAGAATTAAATTATTCGAAATAGAACAAAGACTCGACATTGAAAGATGTGACTGAGAATAACTAATTAGAAACGATAAGACGGTTAATAATATAATCAAAGCGAAAAATGCTCTCAGACAGGCCTCGAGGC
>NC_061819.1:6004091-6011591 GCF_019202785.1 Penaeus chinensis | reverse complement strand
GAAGAAGAAGAAGAAGAAGAAGAAGAAGAAGAAGAAGAAGAAGGAAAAGGAGAAGGAGAAGGAGAAGGAGAAGGAGAAGGAGAAGGAGAAGAAAAAGAAAAAGAAAAAGAGAAAGAGAGAGAGAAAGAGAAAGAAAAAGAAAAAGAAAAAGAAAAAGAAAAAGAAAAAGAAAAAGAAAAAGAAAAAGAAAAAGAAAAAGAAAAAGAAAAAGAAAAAGAAAAAGAAGTAGAAGATGGAGGAGGAGGAGAAGGAGGAAACGCAAGAGCCTGAGGGAAGAAGAGGAACAGGAGTAGATGGAGGAGGAGACAGAGCGGGGGCGGGAGGGAGAGGGAAGAATGTGCTAAACTAGTGGAGTACAGTTGTTGGAATTTTGAAACCTCTGACTCACTTCGTTTGGCAGCAGGATCGCCGAGCAGATAGAAAATGAGAGAGAAAGACGGAGAGAAAGGGAAGTAAGAAAAAATCTGAGAAAGAAGGGTGATGGATAGGTACGTGTTTGTGTTTGCTTGTTTGTTTGTTTTGTTTGTGCGTGAGAATGAAGGAAAAGGCGGACGAAAAAGGGTGAGAGGCAGAGACAAACACACACACACACAACTCACCGCCTCAGAAAAATACTAAAACAAATAAAAAAGAGAAAGAAAGAACCGGGTCTTCATATATCCGCTAGAGCAAAGACCTTCTCCAGAATCCTTGCCAAAATAAATTAACATAAACAGTCTCTCGGGAAAACATGTACCTTTCAATACACCGCCGAGGACACTTTTCAAAGGGCTCAAATTCCGTTACTATATCTACTACGACTACTACTATCATAATATCAAGGCTGTAACTGATATCATTGTTTTTATTTGTGTTGTTGTTTCTTTATTGTCATACATATATATATATATATATATATATATATATATATATATATATTTTTTTTTTTTTTTTTTTTTTTTTTTGCATTTCATTATGGTTTATTGCTAATTCCAAAAATAATTTCTAAGCTTCTCACTACAGCATTTTATAATAAATTTTACTATAATTATCATTAGCTTTATTACTACCATAAATTATCATTCTAAAAGAATATTTTTAGTCCAATCATTTACTAAATATCGATCATCGCGCCAAAGTTTAGGTAAACAAACATGCTTTCCATTTTCTGAACAACAATGAATTAAAAGGTCGTTAAAAAATTATATTGCGCTATTGATTACAAATTCAGTCTTCCTCCCACCAAAAAGGAAATAATAGTCACGGCGTTGTAAAGGGAAAAATAGTAACGATGGGAAACCAGTTACAAAGTGTTTTACAGCAATTTGCTTTTTGTCGAAAGTTCTTGTCCTCGTTGCGAGAATTTTTTGGTTCGTTGGATGTTTTGAGTTTGTTATTGTGGAAGCTTCTAGAGCCGGGGGAGATGTCGCCAGGTATTCCTTGCTCGCTCTGTTTTCGTTGGTTAATTTGTGTGAAAAATGCATATGCTAATGAACACAGGCACCAGGGAGGAGAATTTGGATATGGAGGGATAGTTAGAATTAATGTGGAAGAGAGAAAAAGAAAAAGAAATAGAAAGAAATAAAGGAAAACAAGAAGATGAAAAACAATAACAACAGCAACAACAAAACTAGAACACGATTACAATAATGAATATGGAAATGAGATAAAAAAAAAATAAAGAAAATAATCAAGAAACAGAAGAAGAAGAAGAAATAACAAAACCAAGAAAGAAGGAATTTTTAAAAAATGAAAGAACGAAGAAGCGAAGGGGAAAAAAGAAAGAAAGAAAGAAAAAAAACAGGATTAGTTAATGAAAGGCGATCCTTCAGGCAAGGAAATCGAATCAAATATAAATAGTTCAAACTGTATTATAATAATATGTTTTACATTATAACATGCCAACATATTTAAACACACACAAGGCTTCCATGTCTTACTGACAATATAATAGATAGAAATCTTGAATACTTAGAGAACGTCTATTAAAGTCTCTTTTAACTCTTAACTCTTAAATTTTAAACTTCTTTTAACAGCCGCGTTAATTGGTATCGTCTCATTACTTAGTCTAGTTCGATGTTCGCATTATGCAATCATTAACAATGTTCACTGGTTTTATTTTGCAGGCATGTGTTTGTGCTCATAGCTTTTCGGTAAAGATATCTGAAGTGGAAATTGCATTAGTAGGGACAATAGTAATAGTGATAATAACATGATTATGATGATGAAGATGAGGGTGACAATAGTGATGATAGTAACATCAGTATTGATAAGAATGTTAATGAAATATGATAATGAGGTTCTAATAACAGTGCTAATAATAGTATTTATGATAATGATGATGGTGCTAGCAGTAATAGTACTGATTCAAAAGATGATGTCATCAATAATTATCATAATTTTCTAAACTCAGCCGTCATCTTCCATTTATCTTTTTTTTTTTTTTTTTTTCCTTTCACCCTTAGTATCATTTCACAGACGTTTACTAGAACTGAAACCTGTTTATACTAAGCATGAGTTGGACACTACCGGCTTAAATCATGCCTTTCTTTATCTCTCTCTTTCTTCTACTCTCCTGTTCTCTCGAATTCTCTTTCGCCTGCTCTCTTTCTCTCTCTCTCTCTCTCTCTCTCTCTCTCTCTCTCTCTCTCTCTCTCTCTCTCTCTCTCTCTCTCTCTCTCTCTCTCTCTCTTCCTAATATTATACCTTTCCCTTCACCAACCTTCTCACTGTTTTCCCTCTCCTCGCCATCCCTTTCCCCCCCCCCCCCCGTCTCTTCCTCCCCACCCACCCTCCCTCCTACCCGGTCCGTATCCCCCCCTTATGTTGCCTCATTACATCCCCCGACGCCTCATACCCCATGCCCCTGTTTCCTGCCCGTCTTGCTCCCTGTAGAAGCCATGCCCATGAGAACGCGTCCGCTGCCCTGAGATTTGACCTAGAGCAGCGAGGAGTATCGGCGAGTGAGTCACATGGTGTCTGCAACAGGAAACCTTACTTAAGTCTGATTGACGGTTTTATTAGGTTATAATGCGGACATACCTTGCCCCCCTCCCCATGCCCCCTCTTCCCTCCTGCCCCCAAGAGCGTTTTGGTCTTCAACTACGCCCCCTCACTCCCTACCTCCCTCTGTATTTCCTTCCCTACCCTGTCCCTCCCTCCTTCCCTCCCTCTGTCTCTCTTCCCCTATCCTCTCCCTTCCTCCCTCCATCCCTCCCTTCTCTGTCTCTCCTTCCCTACCCTCTCCCTCCCTTCCCCTCCCCTCCCCTCCCTTCCCCTCCCCTCCCTTCCTCCCTCCCCCCCTCCCTCCCTCCCTCCCTCCCTTCCTCCCCCCCTATGACGCGCATTAGACCTATAGGAACACCTGCGTCTCGGGAGTGATAGGCTTTTACAGGAGGGACGCTTCAAACGGCGGGTCCTCCGGGCATGCGAGGGGCGTCAAGGTCATTTCTCTCTCCTTTTTTTTTCAGTGGACTAATTGCAATGCTACCTTGTCCCTACCCTGCTCTGCATTATCCTACCTTACCTTACACTAACCTACCCTACCTTGCCTTGCCCTGCCCTACTTCACCCTACGCTGTGTTACTCTCTCCAACCCTACAGTACCCTGCCCTACCATATACTTGCCTACTCTGCCTCGATCTACCCTACCTTTCCATACCATATCCTGCCCCGCCATGCCCTAGCTTATCGACTGTAACGTGACGTCACAGCCGTAACACACCACACCAAGCAGAGGTGTTGGTCTCATGGTCACAGTCACACCCTTTCACACGCGTTTTAAATGCGACAGACTTTGACAACCGAGGAACTACAGCCCTTTTGTTATGTGTGTGACGTAACAGGGTATTTGGCTTGCTCGGGGTGTGTGTCGTTGTAATAGAGATGCATAGGCGTGTCTTGAATGTAAAAAAAAAGGTACGTGTTATGTCTTCATTCAGCCTTTCAATGAGTAAGGTGCGATACCAGACTACCGCACCCATTGATAATATCTATTACCGCTGATTAGTGTACGGTGCTGCAAACCGGTTATAATGCGTATGAAGAGGATAAGGTCATGAGGCTCTACGTAAGTGTGTCATGTGACCCTACGTAATGCCCATGGGATGTACTGCAAGAACTCAAATTTAGGATCTTGTCCATGAATAGAGCCATAAGCAGGATACTACAAATCAGTAGAACACAAAGAGAAGCTCATTCACATGGACACTTGTAAACAAATTAGATATGCCAGCTACAAAGAAGGGGGAAAAACAACTTTTGTGTGAATAAAACGGGTTTTCTTCATCTCAGCGTGTTCTCGTACTTGAAACAGGATTCTTACTTGTGTTTTTTTGTATGTGTTTCTTTCTTAAATGTTTGGTTGCAGATCCTACTCGGTCTCAGAAGACTGAACAACGAAAAGAGGGTTTAGGATCATTCTAGAACACTCTCCCTCCTCATGGTTTTGTAAGGATGATGTTGGTGTACAAATGCTGCCTTGGTATGCCACGCGCGTGCGTTGTTTCAGGGGATGGGATACTGCACTGTATTGTTGTTATTATCATCATGATCATAATCATTATTAGTATTAGTATTATTGTTATTATCATTTTAATCATTATAATTATTATTATTATTAGTAGTAGTAGTAGTATTATTGTTGTTACTATAATTATTATTATTATTATCATTATTATTTTATCATTGTCATGGTCATTACTATTGTTATTGTTATTATTATTATCATTATTGTTATAATTATTATCATTATCATTATTGTTATAATTATCATTATTATTATTATTATTATTATCACCATAGGATTTTTATTACCATAATTATTATCATCATCATTATCAGTATTACTATTATCATTATCATTATTATTAATATCATTATCATTATCATTATTACCATTACTGTTATTATTATTATCATTATTATTATTATTATTATTATTATTATTATTATGATTAGTATTATGATTAGTATTATCATTATCACTGATAGTGCTAACATTATTATTATTTTATATTTTATTATTATAATTTTTATTATTATTATCATTATTATTATTATTACTATTACTATTACTAATATTATTATGATGATATTATCGATATCAATAATATTATTGTTGTTATAATAAATAACATTTACATTATTATCATTGTTAATATCATCAACATTTATTATTATTATTATTATTATTATTATTATTATTATTATTATTATTATTATTATATTACCATCATTATCATTAATACTATTGTTGTTATTATTATCACTATCATTACCATTATTATCATTATCATATATATTTTTAAAATTATTATCATCATTATCATCATAATAATAATCATGATGAACCTTATTATGATTATTTTTATTATCATATTGTATTTCATTTCCCCCTCTTTATCACTCTATCTTATTTGTTCTTAGTCTCTCCGCATACTAGTCTTGATTGTGGAACTGATTGTGGGGGAAATGCTGTTTATAATGTTTAAATTATTTATACTTTTTGTCATTGGATACTTCGATATAGTTGGTATCTCAGATTAACTTAAATCGTAGGAACTTGCAAATAAGGTTTGTATTTATTATGACAATATAAGAAATAAAGAAAAAAAAAAAAAAAAAAAAAAAAAAAAAGAGAGAACTGGTGGAGAAAACAACATATTATCACAACAAATTGTTTATATGGAAATATCTATACTACGTCTTGACTACTGCCTGTTACGGTAAACAACTTATCAGTCTCCTTTAGAGTTTGATAAGAGTGTAAACAACCGTATCGGTGTGTACTTGTATGTCTTAAAATCGCTGAAAGAGTTACAACGAAGAAATGTAATTATCTAAAAATAGCTTATCCGATGATTTATTGAAATATACTTATTAATATAATAAGCAAAATGGATAAAGATAGTTAAATATTATTAACCTGTAAAGAATTATTATATACGTAATCATAACATTACTGCTCATAAATTAGCAGATATTGTTATCAGGCTATTCTACGGACATTTTTAAAGCTGTTATCGGACTTAAAGGTATAAATTGTGGTTCTTAGGGAAGGGGTTGGTGGCAAGCCAGACCTTGAGGGCGAGGGGGGGGGGGGGGTAGTAGTAGCCCTCAGCTTCTCCCTCAATTGCCACCCATGGTTGTTATAATACACACGTAGTTTTGAGTGTGTGAGTGTGTGTGTGTGTGTGTGTGTGTGTGTGTGTGTGTGTGTGTGTGTGTGTGTGTGTGTGTGTGTGTGTGTGTGTGTGTGTGTGTGTGTGTGTGGTAACTAAGCTATACTTTCCATAGATTAAGGTCTATTTTTATTCATATGCCCATTTATGCATATTCATATATCAGTGTGTTTATTTCTTTATATTTATCTTCTGCCTGCCGTCGTGGACACTGAACTTTCAGCTGATATGGCTGAATATTCGACTTCATTGGCAATATTTGAAACGAAGTCAGATTTGTAATAATTAAATTAATTTGAATGATATTTCACAAAGAAAACGCTAAAGTCCGTTTTAATTGGTCTAGTGGAATTGATTAGTCTTGCAGTCAGCTACGTAGCCTGACTCTTACTCTTCCCATTCAGTGTTATGATGAAGACAATTTGTTAATTTTGCATGCACTGAAATTAACTGTTTTTATTGTTTTTAATGTATAGTTTGCCATTGTCAAGTATAACAAAGAAAAAGGGAATATGAAAAGTTAAAGAAAACGTAATGTACGTATTATTTGAAGGCTAACTGATGTAACTGAACATTGTAATTTATCGGACGTTTATTTTATGACTGGCGTTGAAATGCATGTTCAGAGTTGAACGAATGCACAGAAAGATTTGCGAAATTAGACTAATGATATTATATTACGTGTTGCTGGTCAGCGCCCGTATGTGATTATGGCACCGCATGAAAATGGGTTGCATTTTATCATGTTAAAATATAATGAATACTGAAAAAATCACCACATTTTGACAAATTATTGAACTTTGCTAAATTATTTGGTCTGAAGGGAAAGGAAAATCTTGGGGGAATTATTCAGGTATATATATATTTTTTTAATTAACATTTTTTTCAGTGAATGATCTTTTAAAATTACATGAAATATAAGTATATGTACATTAGCCCATACCAGTATGAGTTCATATGTTATTACCATTTTGATTAAATGACAGTTTTTATTATATTTTTCGACTGAAAATATTTGTAAAAATATGTATTGGTAAAATTATTTATTTTGGTACAAAAGAACCTAATGACTCGTCTCTGCTGTGCATGTTTGAGACTACGAAGATTACGTGGGCCTAAAAATAATAGTGTGGCCTGTTTACATGCACGGGGAAGTGACTTTCTTGTTTATGTCATGATCAGAGGGGTAGTCGGTACATTGTTTAGTTACCCCTTTAATTCTATATTCTCTGTAATAGTCTATGAAAGAAAACTGAATTTGCAAAGGGGTAACTATGTTTTACAGTTCTATTTAATGTTATGTATTCTATCCCTCTAACACTTTTTTCTGTATTTTACA
>NC_061819.1:5964091-5981591 GCF_019202785.1 Penaeus chinensis | reverse complement strand
AGTTTTTTTTCGGAAATGAGCACTCGGACAGATAGGCAGTTAGAGATAAAGAATTAAAAAAATATATATACGAGTTTGCATACGAAGGCGTTTTTTGGACCACCTGCCCCCACTCACACCCACACACACACCTGCTCTGAAGTAAGAACCATTTATTGACCACACGGGGCCATTGACCCAGCATACGCCCCGGGCTGCTTGCAGTCCCTTCTCCACCAGCCCTTGCGCCCAAGCAGAGGTCGTCTAACCTTAGGCACACACACACGCACGCACATGCACACACACACACACACGAACAAGCACACACACGCACAAGTACACACACACACACACACACACACACACACACACACACACACACACACACACACACACACACACACACGCACACGCATAGATAGTGGATCGTTCCTTTTCGTTCATGGATTTTTTTATCATTATTACTATCATTATTGTTCCTATTTTATTCCATTTATATCATCTTTTCGAAATTTGTAAATATTTCGCCCGCAGTACATTGCCTGACCGAAGGTGATCGTAATCTGCAGTAGCAAGAGGAATGCCTTGCGATCCTCTGCGCGACCTCGTGTTTAGTCTGTCTGTGTTGCATGAGTGAGCGGACGCGCAGTACAAGGCTCATGCGATCGAGTATAGTGGGCCCGAGTGAGTATATTCGCCCGGAGGAAGGGAGTATATTCGCCCGGTGTTGAATACATTCGCCTGGTGTGTGTGGGAGTCTGTTCGCGGCGGTGTGAAGGGATTCGATTCTGCGGTTGCCTGGTGTGATGGTATGGGAATTAGCGCCATAACCGTATCGCAACATCTAAAATGCCCAACTCTTCTGCGGTATTGGAAACTCCTTCGCGCCAGTTTTATCCACTTCATTGATTGTCTGAGTGTTCTTGGAATCTGAGAACATATGTATGTGTATATGTGTGTGTGTGTGATTCTGTATGTAAGTATGTGTGTGTCTATACACACACATACACACACACACACACACACACACACACACACACACACACACACACACACACACACACACACACATATGTATATATATATATATATATATATATATATAATTATTATGAATATATAAACCTACCGAGCGGCATTCCTTCGCAGAGTGCAGTTGCGTTAGAGCAGAAAAAAGGGGAGAAAGCTGGGCGGGAGGCGTGAGCACCAATCTCGTCCTTCTGTCGAGCAAAACAGCGACGTTCCTTTGGGATCTGTTAGTGCTGAGCGCCATTTCTTGACCTTCCTGCTGTTCTTGTTCCTCAGGCCTGACCTTCGTGTGCAAATACAGGTCAGCCATTAGCTTTGGATGACCTTTATCGAGAAGGGTGAGGAGAGGGAGGGAGTAAGGTGAGGAGAGGGAGGGAGAGGGAGAGAGAGAGAGAGAGAGAGAGAGAGAGAGAGAGAGAGAGAGAGAGAGAGAGAGAGAGAGAGAGAGGGAGGGAGGGAGGGAGGGATATAGGAAAAAAAAAGACTGTCGCACGAAGAGGGATCAGAAGGTCACCAGACATATCGAACCCTGATGAGCAGATGCGGATAAGAGAGACGAGTGGCCGGAAAAGATAAGAGAAAGCAGAAAAAGAAAGACAAAAAGAGAGGAGAGGACGGAGGCTCAGGAGTTTCAACGCTGGCGACAGATCAGCTGGTATGAGGGAGGGGGGGGGGGGTAGGGTGAGAGGGGGACGCAATTAAACAGAAAGGGGCGTTGCGGGAAATTGAATGATCGTGATGGAGGCTCAAGCGTCAAGCAATCGCCCGCCAAGCATCCGTAATGAGATGTCCCAAGGCGGAAGGCAAGCCGGAGTGAAATTTGGAGCGCAGAACGGGCTCCGCCAATGACATTTGCTCGACCTAGCTCCGGGGCTCCATTAGTATCCGGTTCATACAGGTCCAAGCAGGACTTCCAAGGCGACGGGCACACACACACACGCTCACACGCTCACACATCCCGCCGCTGATGGAACGTGATGGCGAACGGGAGGCCGCGGGCGTGACTCCGCCAGCGCTTCTCGTCTTTAGTTCGAAGACTCATTCGTATTCTTGGAGGAGGCTGCTGTTCTTACATCACGCCGTGGCTGGGCGTTGGGTAATCGCGCTGTGCCCTGTTTGATTTTTTTTTTTTTTCTCAAGGGCTGTCGGTTGCCGTGTCTGTCTTGCATAGTTTATCTATCGATCTGTCTCAACCTCGTCGTCTATCTCTACTTCCATCTCCCCAGATTTGCCGCTCTCTGTTCGTGTGTATGTGTGTATATATATACATATGCATATACACACATACATACATACATATACATACATACATACATACATACATACATACATACATACATACATACATACATACATACATACATACATATATATATACACATATGCACACATACATACATACATATATATATGTATATATATATTTATGTATTTATATTTATATGTATATATAAACACATACATGCACATACATACATACTTACATACATATACATATATACTTGTTGATAATCCATCTGTAGAACCACGTATCTTTTTTTCCGTATACACGTCCATTTTGAATTCCTCCTCCTCCTTCTTCTCCTTCATCTCCCTCTGCCATTTCTTCCTCTTCTTCCTCCCCCTTCTTCTCCTCCTTCTCCTTCTCCTTCATCTCCCTCCGCCTTCTCCTCCTCCTCCTCCTCCTCCTCCTCCTCCTCCTCCTCCCCCTCCCCATCTCCTCCTTCTCCTTCTTCATCTCCCTCCGCCTTCACCCCCCTTCTCCTCCTCCTCTTCCTTCCCCTCCCCCTCCCTCTCCCCCTCCCCCCTCCTCCCCATCCTGCCCCTCCTCCTCCCCCTCCTCCTCTACCACCTCCTTCTCCTCCTCCTCCCCATTTTCTCCTTCTCCTTCTTCATTTCCCTCCGCCTTCTCTCCCCCTTCTCCTCCTCCTCCTCCTCACCCTCCCTTTATCTCTCCCTCATCCTTGCTTCTGCAGTACCGATGCTGGAACCCATGACCCGCGACTGAGAGAGTTGCAGCATTCCCAGCCTCATGTCGCCATTTGGCCTGGGCATGCGAACCGCCTCTGGCCACCAGTGCCCTCATGGGGCCCGATCATGAGCTCCCGGCGTGGCACACCTTGTTGACTCTGTCCTGGCGTTTGTCGCGGGAGGAATTTATGCTGTTTCAGTTGCTGAGCGTTGCGGAATAAGGAGGTCGTGATGATAGCTGGGCTGCCGCTGCCTCAGGTCCCCGACTCTCCCTGGCTCTGTAAGGCTCTCGGATCACTACCTTCACTGTAGGGCACTGTGGTTCTTTGTTCGTTGGCGGCGATGGTGGCACCGATTACGTAGGCACTATTAGCAGCTTCAGATAGTGTCGTTGTGTAATATTATTGTGGGAAGCCTGGAGTTGGCGGGGACGAGGAAAAGGAGTTTGATAGTGAGTTATAAAGAACATTTGCTCCCATGGGATGGACGTTTAGTTTGTGTGAGTGTTGGCGTGCGCGCATGTGTACGTGTGTGTGCATGCTCGTCTTTGTGTCTACGTGTGAGTGAGCTAGCGAGCCGGACAGACAGAGATAGAGACGCCAGATAATGAGCATATATGTGTGCTTGTTTTGTATGTATATGCGCGCTTTACTTCAAAGCCCTCTGTATATTCCCACACCCGTGCATAGTCACACAGCAAACGAGAGAGCGGACTTAGCAACACCCACCCTTGCCCCCAGCACCGCAACACCGCACCAGAACTATAAACTTCCCCTCCCCCCCTCCTCATCCTCGTCCTCATCCTCCGTACACAGGTACAGTTTCATTAAAACCACAGAGCCAGAACGCAAACACCCTGGAGGCACAGTTAGCGTCGGGAGGAGTAAGTAATGTGTGTAATGTGTGGGCTTGACATCAGCGCCTTATCACAGGTCTCAGGGACGGTTGATAAGGTGGTCTCGCGTCCTTATGTGGCACGGCGTGGCTGCGGCGGCGGCGACCGGCTCGTGTTTGGTACTCCTCCTGCTGGTGGCGGCGTTGGCAGAGCGTGGGCTGGGGCGTGGACGGGCTGGGGCGTGAACGGGCTGGGGCGGGCTGGGGCGCGGGGGTGGGGGAGGCTAGGGGAGGCTGGGGCGTTTGCGAGAGCTGTCATTGGCAGTGTCATTGTCATCAACGTTGTCGTCGTCAGCGTCATTTAGTATGGTCATTTCCATCATCACCATCATGGTTGCTGTCATCATTGTCATTGTCATTGTCAACATCATCACCGTCAATATTTCATAGTCATGAATGTAATTTTTATCATAATTGCCGATGTCACCATCACCGTTGTCATCATCATCATTAACTTTATAATCATTAGTAATATTGTTAATAGTATCGTTATTATTACAGTTCACAATTTCATTAGAAATATTATTATCGCTATCATTATCATTATTGTTACCTATACTAGTGCCATTGAAATTATCGGTTAAATTATTGAGATTAGTGTTACAATGATTAAAACTATAATTTCTGAATTATTCATATATTAAAATATTGTTGATATTACTCTCATTGGTAATGAAGGTTATATCAAGATCGATCGATCTGATATTTTTTGTCATTGTTAATATAGAAATATCATCATCGTGGTGTTATTAATGTTATTGTAACTATATTTTTGTTGCAAATAATCTAGGTATTATTAGCGTGAATGCTACTGTTATTGTTAATGTGATATGGACGATCAGCGTTATCGTAATTATAAGTTGTATCCGTATTGTTGGCACAACTCCTAAGGTGGTAAGATTGTTGTACCTCATGTCTGTCCTTGGTTGACAAAAGTATTGTTTTTGTCGTGTTATCGGTTTACCAACACGTTTTATGATTACGTAACGGTTATTTTTTGTGATAAGATTGGTTATCTGAATCATGTTGAATTTGACGTTTTTTTGTTTTTTTCATGGTAAATGTATAATACACACACATGCACGCACACACGCACGAAGCGGGCCCACCCACCCCACCCACCCAAAACAAAACAAAAACACACACACACCCCACAAAAACACAAAACACACACAAACAAAAAAAAAAAAATTTTAAATTTTAAATATATATAATATAATTAATAATAATTAATATATTATTTTGCCGTTTAGGGCTTTAAATTTATCAATATTTCGAACGAAAAAAAAGGCGGCTTGGGGGGAAAGGTTTGTTCGCCGGGCGTTAAAAGGGGTTTCCCCCTGTGGCTTTTGGGTCTAAGGGTTTATGACCCGTGAAAGGACAGGGGAAACAGAAAGAAGGGCATTGTTTTTGGGGGGGGTGAAACCAGGTTTGGGGTGGGGTTTTGGGGGAAAAGGGGGGGGGGGGGGGGGGGGGGGGGGGGGGGGGGGGGGGGGGGGGGGGGGGGGGGGGGGGGGGGGGGGGGGGGGCCCCCCCCCCCCCCCCCCCCCCCCCCCCCCCCCCCCCCCCCCCCCCCCCCCCCCCCCCCCCAGGTTGGGAGGATGGAAAGGGTTAGGGGGTTTGGGTTTAGGAAAAAGGGTTTTTTTAAAGGGGGGGGCGGGGGGTTGAGAAAGGGTTTTAGGGGGGGTGGGGGGAGAGAGGGTAGGGGGTTTTTGGGGGTAGGGTGAGAGAGAGGGTCAGGGGGGGGGAGAGAGAGGGTCAGGGGGGGAGAGAGGGTCAGGGGGGAAAGGGGGAGAGAGGGGAGGGAGGTTGGGGGGGGAGAGGGTCAGGTTGTAGGGTGAGAGAGGGTCAGGTTGTAGGATGAGAAAGGGTCAGGGAGGTGGGGTGAGAGAGGGTCAGGGGATGGAGTGAGAGAGGGTCAGGGGGGGGTGAGAAAGGGTCAGGGAGGTGGGGTGAGAGAGGGTCAGGGGGGGTAAAAGAAAGGGGGCAGGGGATGGGGTGAGGGGGGGGGGTCAGGGAGGGTGAGAGAAAAGGGGCAAAAAGGGGGGGGGGAGGGGGGAGAAGGGGGAGGGGGGGTGGGGAAGAGAGAGGGTAGGGGAGGGGGGAGAGAGGGGGCCGGGGTAGGGTGAGAAAGGGTCAGGGGAGGGGGGGGGGTGAGAAGGGTCAGGGGATGGGGGGAGGGGGAGGGAGGGTAAAGGGAGGGGGGGAGAAAGGGTAAGGGGGGGAGGGTGGGGGGAGAGGGTGGGGGGGAAGAGAAGGGTTGGGGATGGGTGAGAGAGGGTCAGGGGTGGGGAGAGAGAGGGTCAGGGGGGGGTGAGAGAAAAGGGGCAGGGGGTAGGGTTTAGAGAGGGTCAGGGGGTGGGTGGGGAGGAGGGGGGGGGAGAAAGGGTCCCGGGGGGGGGGAGAGAGAGGGTCCCGGGGGGTTAAAAGGGGGAGGGAAAAGGGGCAGGGGAGGGGAGGGGAGGGTCAGGGAGGGGGGGTGAGAGAGGGTCAGGGGGGGGGTGAAAAGAGGGTCCAAGGGGTTTGGGGTAGGGTTTTAGAGAGGGTGGAAAGGGGTTTTTAAGGGGGGGTTAGGGTTTAGGAAGAGGGTAGGGGGTTGGGTTTTTTAAAAAAGGGGTTTTAGGGGGGGGTTTTAAGAAAGGGTAGGGGGTAAGGGTTTAGGAGGGGTTTGGGGGGAATGGGGAAGGGAGAAAGGGTTCGGGGGAATTTTTGGGGAGAGAGAGGGTAGGGGAAGGGGGGGGGGAGAGAGAGGGTTTTTGGTTGTTTTTGGTGAGGAAGGGGGGGGTAAGGGGTTGTAGGGTGGGAAGGGGTTAGGGAAGGGGGGTGAGAGAAAGGGTTTTTTGGGGTGGGGAGAAAGGGGAGAGGGTTAAAGGGAGGGGTTTTAGGGGGAGGGGGAGGGGGTTGGGTGAGAAAGGGGGTAGGGGGTGGGGAGAAGGGGTAGGGGGGTTGAGGAAAGGGTTTTTAGAAAAGGGTAGGGGGTAGGGTTTTAGGGGAGGTTTGGGGGGTAGGGTTTTAGAGGGGGAGTTTTTTGGGGTTAAAGGGGGGGGTGGGGGGGTGGGGGAAAATTCATTTGGGTATTGGGTGAGGGTGCTTAACGTCTGGGAATGAGTCTTGAGATGAATTACAACCACTTAAAGAAAAGGGTTTGTGTACCTTATCATTAGCTGTAGCACTGTGGGCTGCGATAGAAGATGTAGTACAAGATCCAAATCGCTTCATTCTTTTGGTACTACATCGATATACCTGTGTACGCGTGAGTCTCGATATACTGCATTTAACCATCTAGTTCCCTAAAAGATTTATAATCAACCTCGAGGTTTTTAATCACGTCTTCTGGTCTGTCCCAGTGCTGTCTTCGCTGATTCCCTGCCTTTGATGTCTCTTGTGTGTTCTTCCAAAACCTTGTGCGAGAAAACTACCTTGGATTAGCCTTGTCTCTAGATAAAACCTGCTATTTTTAACCCTATTCTTACTGAGCTAGCAGGTCATGTGTTTTACCTCACGAAGCAGAAATGCCAGATAATTTTACCCAGGATGTATTAATGACGAAAGAATGCTAACTGCATTTTTTAAAATTGTATATCAACCGAGTTTGATATCAGACTAGCGTTCACTACCATTTAAATATCGGTTCTCCTCCTACATACAATTAGTGAAGAAACGTATTTGTCTTCTAGCGACCCCAATAACTGTGGCCATGCGGAGCGAGAGGGTAATTCTACATCTGTCGATCTTGTGGTTTGATAAACAGAATTGGACAGAACTATAAAAGAAGGATCACACAGAGGGAGCGGCGAAACACAGACGCGGAGCACTGAAACCCTAGTAACGTTGGCTTGGTGAAGCTGCTAGTGTTTGTGTACATATATGTTAGTGTGTATGTATGTGTGTGTGTGAGTGTTTGTGAGTGGTAGTGTGCGTGAAGTCACGTGGTTGTGATCCCCATGGTTTGAAAGAACAGAATGTGACTTTAGATCAGCAGTGATATTACAGCTAGAGGGACAGGATGTTTTGTGCGGTTGTCGTCTCTCTCTTTCACTCGTCTTTCTCCTTATATCACCCCCCCCCCCCTCTCTCTCTCTCTCTCTCTCTCTCTCTCTCTCTTTCACTCGTCTTTCTCCTTATATCCTCTCTCTCTCTCTCTCTCTCTCTCTTTGTCCCCTCTAGGCGTTTCCTAGTACATCCACAGGTATAAACTGGTTTTCAGTTTCTAAGAAGTTTGTTGCATTAGATGAATATTTCTGAATCAGTCAGGAAATCGAGAGATGAAGTCATTACTGAGAAGAAACCTGAGTTACTCGCACACATATATATATATCAAATATATATATATATATATATGTATGTATATGTAATTATATCCCATGCATATACACAAGTATATGAATATATACAGTGCAACTGATATCAACAAGTGTAGGTGTTCTTACTCATATAAACAAATATTTTATCACGGTATAGCCTAAGATTAGAAAGACAATAAAACTCACATTAGCGCTCATTATCACACGCCAAATTCAGACAAATCCCCAAGCTGGTGTGCGCGCGGCTGAGACCCTGGCAAACGTCTTGTCGGTCGCCTGTGATGACAGGGTAACATGCAGTTCCTCCCCGTGGCGGGACAGGCTCCTGGGACGGGGTGTGCCCTGCACTTGCCCTTCTCTTGCCGGCGGAGGGGTCCCTGCCCTGCCTAAATGGCCGAGTGGCTATCTCTTGTAAGTGCAGAATCGACGGGAGTTCGTAGTCTCTTCGCTGGGGTGTCAAGTCGTGACGTGGGTGGCCGGCCGATTAACAGTGAGTCATTCAACGCCGTGGCGTGGGTGTCACACCTGGGCTGGGACTTACACTCGCGTTAGCATCCCGGATGGGCTTTCTTCCCGCCCTGTACGGGGCCTTTTCGTTTCGTTGCCGTGCGCGCACACACGCACGCGCGCGCGTCTTCTTTTCATACACGCAAGAGGCCTGTATTTATTTCGAGTTATCCGTCATATTTTACGAGATGACACAGGGAAAAGAGAGTAATGAAAGACGTCATCAAAATGAGTCATTCGGAGAGAACATGGACAGCATCAGTGTCATGCGTGAACCAACGGTCATGGCCGACAACCGGGGGACGGGAGGGGAGTTAGGACGGTGGGGGAGGGAGAGTGGAGGGGGTAGGGGAGAGGGGGGAGGGAAGGGCAGGGGAGGGTCGGGAGGGGGACTTCCCATCCCGTCCTCTTCCCACAGATTCTGGTTGTTGCTAAGTCAACTCTTTAACTCCGTTTGACGGCGAGTTTATCGTTCATTTATATTGCTTCTCGTCCGAGAGATTACATACCTTTCCCAAGCGCCATTGTCATTATCACATAGATGGAGTTTATGCCCACGGAGACTTTCATGTGATGCCCACCTGCCTCCGATATTGCATAACGAGGAGGATGAGAAAGCAAGGGTAAAAGGTTATTCACCAGGGCTTAGGGTGGAATAGCCAAGGAGAAACATGTCGTGTGGCACAGGTTCTTGTGTGTTAATATTTCAACATTTTGTCCAAAGATAGGCTGGGAATGCGGTGGTTATTATTTCGTTCTCTCCACACTTCCTCTATCTATCCATCTCTATTTCTCTTTTTCTCCCCCATCCTTCCTCCCTGTTCTCTCTCTCTATCTATCTCTCTCTCTCTCTCTCTCTCTCTCTCTCTCTCTCTCTCTCTATCTGTCTTTCTGCGGTGTGTGTGTGTGTGTGTGTGCGCGCGCGCGTGTGTGTGCAAGCGCGCATATGTATACGAGAGAACGCTTACCATACATGCATGTTTTTCATCCTCATTACCCGTCCGTCTGTTCGTCATTATACTAGACCCAAGCAGGAGAAACCTTAATCGGGTATGTCGATCTTGGTTTTACTGGCCTGTAGTCTCCCTCAACCTTTATGGTCATCTGACTTCTGTGACCTTAGTCAGTGACTCACTGGAGAGATTGGACGACACAAAATATATCCCAGAAGATGCTATATGGGAAAATAACAGTCGGTTAGTAATTAAGGAAGATAAAATAACAAGTATAGTCATGCCAATACCTTCCAAAATAAACAGTTGCCAAGTTATAGCTTATAGTCATTTTAAGGAGAGTGTATAGTATTTGTGAAGCAAGCCAAGAGATAAATTATTCTGAAACGGGACGAGAGCAGCTGACCCCCGAGAAAACACGTGAGCATCGAAGTGGATCATCGTGGCATAGCTTACAAAGAAAATCCCTTTTGAAGTGTTGATTTTCTTGTCGTCTGTTTCTCCGTTGTTATTGTTATTGTGTCCGTTGTCTGTTGGCGTCTGAGTTTCGACTTTGGCCTCGTCAGGTGAGGGTTTCGACCTACGCTTGTTTACCGAGGAGCGAGCGAGCTTTTAGCGCGAGCATCAGCAGAAAGACGATGAGTAAAGCAGAGGAGAGAAGGTAACAACACGCCAATAACCCTTCTCTTGCAACACTTCGCGATCCTATGCAACATTTACCTCTTGCGAGATCATTCTTTGTGCAATTATATATGTATAGATAGATAGATACGCACACACACACACACACACAGATTTTTTTTACATTATACATACCTCACATGCATTTTTATTCTACAGTCATACTTAACCGCATCCAAATTTCAAGCAGTGTTCGAGCTACGTGCACCGCACACCGCATACACGGGAAGGGAAGGAAGAAAAGTAAAGAAAAAATAAATAAGAAATCGAATTTCAAAATATTCACTAAACCATTGTAAGTTAGAAAAAAAGTAAATGTCGAGATTACTCCCCTTCTCTTTTTCACAGACGAAGAAAACGTTGGGTGGGTGGGGGGGGGGGGGGGGGGGGGGGGGGGGGGAGGATGTCAGCAGCGTGTAAAACAGCCTGCGGGCGAACGTGCTTTGCGTGTCCGTTCTCGCTTCCATTGCAGGCCTCTGAGCGACCTGCCTTGATCTCGACCCCCTTTTCCCGAGTGCAAGGAAGGAGGGGGATAAAGTAAGAGGAGCAGGTTGTACTGTAGTTGTAGGGGAGAGAGGGTCGTTGTGTGTGTGTGTGTGTGTGTGTGTGTGTGTGTGTGTGTGTGTGTGTGTGTGTGTGTGTGTGGAGTGAGAAAAAAAGTAAAAGAGGAAGACGTATGTTTGGGAGGATGGAGGAATGATAGAGGCAGGCCGGTTGGAAAAGAAACATACTGTATATATAAAACCCAATTTACGAATAGGAATAATAAAGAAATAAAGAAAAAAAATCCGGACTTCAACCGCGTCTAATGAAGCAAATAATCAAGAATGGAAAGTAAACTGGCCGAAACGTGTCTTTTTACGAAGAGAAAGGTCAAGAGTGTCTATATAGTCTCCAAGACTGATACTCCACCGATCACCCTGATGTATTTAAATTGTCATTACCCTGAGAAAATATAGGACCTATTATATTAAACGTTACGGTTAGGTTAGATACAGACCTAAGGATTCAGTAAAAAAAAACAAACAAACTAATAGCTGGAAGATTTTCTTAGTTTAGCTTTTGTGAATAGCAATGCGATACCGTGAAATGACATATTTTTATACATTTTATGAGTTGTAGTAGCTCATCGGGAGGTCAAACCTAGTTAGGTTTACTTAAGCCAAGGTAGGTTAGGTAATGACTGTTAGGTTTGGACTGTAACTGTACCGAGTCTAGTTCCATTTATGAGTGTATTGTATAAATCTAGTGTTATTTTATTGTTGCATAATTATGTATCATTAGAAAACTATATGGAGGTTGAGTGAATTAAAATAAAAATAGTGTCATATTACAGTACGGTGATCAGCGGTAATATCGGCATACCACGGTTAAAGAGAGGAGAGTATGCGTATCTATTTGACCTCTGATAAAAAAAAAAAAAAAAAAAAAAAAACGCAAATGAAATCAGAGACGGAGAGAGAAATAGACAAAACCCGTGAAAACCAATTCAGAAAACAAGTTCGGAGAGGATGCGTTCGTGTGTCTCTGTGAATGTGTGTGTGTGTGTGTGTCCTTGCCTGTGTTTATGTGTACATTCACTGAAACCCTATGCATTCTATTAGTTTCAAACTGACGTCTTTATTCAACACGTGTTAGGCAGAATGTTGAAAAAGGAATTTACGTTTCCTTACTAAATATCTTAAAATTGAGATTATGTGTACTGTAATAACACCAGGTGCCATTAATCAACAAAACACAGTAGAAATATGATTGTTGTCTTTGATTATCTTGCATTTTTTGTATGTTTAGAATAGTTTTAGGTAAATATGTAAGACTTCTGCTGTGTCTTGTCTCTTTGAAGGACATTTATCTCTTGGTAAATAAGTAGCATAAAGTATTTCAGTTTAAATATTGTTGTTATCGGTGGAAAATAAGATAGGAAGTGTGTACGTGTGTGTGTGTGAGAGAGAGAGAGAGAGAGAGAGAAAGAAAGAAATAGAGAGAGAGAGAGAAGTTGTGCTGACTCCCTCGTAACATATTCAGTGCCCCAGTTCTTTCCTCATTAAGTAAACAAAAAATCCTGACTGATAAACTGAATTTTTGTGAAAATGATGTAACAGGTCTGATAAGATGATACGTGTTCTATATATCGCTATGAATGTGATAAGACAACAGAATTTGTCTTGTGCCGAGTGATTCAAGTAAGATATTATAAACCGAAATGTCTGCTGAGAGAATGAGATAAAGGATAGGAGAGGAAAGGGTGGAGTGATAATTAGACGGTAGTAAGACAATTATATAGAATGAGGGAAGGAAATGACTGCCAGTCTCCACACTTAATGTGGTTTCCTGTGTGTTTTTGAAATTTTGATTCTGTTTGTATATGTGTGCTTCGCATGGGATGATCTTATATTATTAGTTATGGGTATTTATTATGTAAGTGTGTCGTATGTTTCTATATATGAGTATTACGTATCTGCATGTTTCATACATGTTTTACTTGATATATGTACACTTGATATACCTGAAATACATCGATGCCCGCGTGCTTCGTCATGGCATGTGCAGGAGAGCGAGGCCAAGGTTCAGCGTGATTTTTTTTTTTTTTTTTTTTTGTATCCTTGTGAGCTCGAGATAAATGCGAGTTATCACTGGTTATTTTGGCCCGATTATCACTTCATCAATGTCAGGTTGTCTCTGCAATATTACTATTTCAGCGAAACTTTTTCTTTTTTCCTCTGTACTGTGTCGCTGATGTTCTCTCTCTCTCTCTCTCTCTCTCTCTCTCTCTCTCTCTCTCTCTCTCTCTCTCTCTCTCTCTCTTTTGGTCTGATTACTTTTTTCATGTTTGTTTAATTGTTTCGTTTTTCGTAGGAAATTTATGGTGGAGAAAACCATTTGGAATTATTTTTGCAATGTTTCTAAAAGGGTGGTTGAAATGTTTATGGATTGTTTTGATTGTGGAGAATTTTTTACTGTGTACTATTATCCTATTTGACTGTGAACAATTTAGCATTTTGATATATTAATATATTATATATTTGCCAGTGTGTACATGAATTCATTCTCATATATATGTATACACACAGATATATATATAATATATATATATATATAAACACACACACACACACACACACACACATATATATATATATATATATATATATATATATATATATATATATATATATATATAACACTTGGATGTGTGCGAGTGTAAAACAAGTCCTGACTTCACATATTGCGCGTGACGACATGTTTGTCCTGTGCGATTATCGGCTGTTTGTATTCAATCGCTGTTTTCTGTGTTTTGATCGCGTGAAATCTCAGTGGCGGTCGAAGGTTATTCTCTCTCTCTGTGTGTCTCTATCTCTCTCTCTCTCTCTCTCTCTCTGTGATTCTATCTCTCTGTGTCTCTCTCTCTCTCTCTCTCTCTCTCTCTCTCTCTCTCTCTCTCTCTCTCTCTCTCTCTCTCTCTCACTCTCTCTCACTCGCTCTCACTCAGTCAGCGTTAAAAGAAGTATATGCGAATTGAGTACTGTTCGGGGAATGTACCTCGATTCCCCACGGGAGAAGTGTGTGTTTAGTGTTAAGCGTAATATTGAGGTTGTGAAGGAGCGAACATTTCAGTGTGCGTGGGCAAAGGGTGGTCGTGGATGGCGAAAAGTAACCGGTCATATCAAAGGGTTTAGGGACGGCAACCCTTTCCCTACCAGCCCGTCTCCCTCACATTTTTTTTTCTGTCTCTCCTCGATTTCGTGGAACGCTAAGTAGGTAATTCCATCTCTTAAATAAATCCACGCACTTTGCCATTCAGACATTTTCTCTCTTCTCCACTAAGAAGAGTAAAGAAAAAATATATAAATAATCTTACACTCTTATTCAATTCCCGTCACAGACAACAGTGAAATTAGACG
Source organism: Penaeus chinensis (assembly GCF_019202785.1). Lineage (NCBI taxonomy): Eukaryota > Metazoa > Arthropoda > Malacostraca > Decapoda > Penaeidae > Penaeus > Penaeus chinensis. The sequence goes on along the minus strand of NC_061819.1, from coordinate 5,967,371 downwards.
CTGACGTAGAAGACAGTTACATAATTCCGAAATTCAAGACGATCTACTTGGACGCGACGGTTCCATTTCTTTACGGTTTTCTTAGTACGTTTCAATCTAGGCGCGTTTGCCATTGTGACGTCATCAGTGTGGCGGCGACGTGGTGTGGTCCGTTTTCTTTGCAGGATTCGGTACTTTCGCCGATGCCAGGGTCTTGGAATGTGATGCTGGGATGGAGGTACAGGGAGATTTTCATATTGACTAATGATCGTGTGTGTGTGTGTATGTGTGTGAGAGAGAGAGAGAGAGGGAGAGAGAGAGAGAGAGAGAGAGAGAGAGAGAGAGAGAGAGAGAGAGAGAGAGAGAGAGGGGGGGGGGGGGGGGAGAAAGAGAGCAGGAAATTACAAAGTGAAAGGAAGGGAATGGTATATAGAAAAAGATAAACACGAAGAGAGAGAGGAAATAAAAAAGAGAATGGTAAGGTATATAGAAACAGCTAAACACCAAGAGAGAGAGAGAGAGAAAGAGAAAGCGAGGAGGAACTAAGAAAGAAAAAAAATGAAAATTGTAAATTAAAAAACAAATGACAAAACATGAAGAGAGAGAAAGGTCAAATTTATTTGTAATGTGTTATTGATTTTATTGCGGTCTTTTTTATTTTTACTTTCCCTTGGTAATGTGTGCGTGTGTAAGTATGTGCGTATGTGCACGTGTGTGTACTTACAGGATTAACGATGGCTGTGTGCTCCTTAAATATTTTCGTCGGTGGACCCCTCTCCTAATGCCCATTCTATAAGTGAAATATGGCGAGAGTTCGGGTACATTTTTTTCTGTTATACATACCGATGAGCATTCAATGTGTGTTGAGAGAGAGTGAGAGAGAGAGAGAGGATATGAATAAAGATAATGAAAAGGAAACGATACAGAAATACGAAGAGAAAGAGAGGAAATTAAAAAAATAATGACAAGTAAAGGTGTCTAGAAACAGAGAAACACGATGAGAGAGAGCGAGAGAGAGAGAGGTGTATATGTACACAGATAAATACAAAGGGAAAGAGAGAAGGGAAGAGAGAGAGAGAAATGAGACAGTAGGAGCAGCTGTGAGTGTCCCGTGACGCGTATATTGATGTTTGTTTATCACGTATCTTGTAGACACCCGCACACACAGCCACATGTATATAGTTAGGTAGATATCTAACAATTTGTATCTATCTGTCTGTGTAATAATCTATCTCTCTTTCCGTCGTACCTTTTTAGTGCTCCCCCTTTCTCTCTCTCTCTCTCTCCCTCTCCCTCTCCCTCTCCCTCTCCCTCTCCCTCTCCCTCTCCCTCTCTCTCTCTCTCTCTCTCTCTCTCTAATAGTCACAGAAGGTCATAGTTCGTTTATGAGTAATTGACTTTCTCTTTGTACTAGTTAAGGATGTTAATTGCATTACTTATCTCTCGTTACGGACGATATCATCGACCTTGTTAATGTTAAAAAGATATCACAAAGCGATTTGCAGTGACTTTCGATACACATTCAGAATACTGCCGGAAATCGGTTTCGTTGTATGGCCGTCAAATCTCCAGAGTCATGGTTATGATTCATTTAGTAAAGATGTAAGCATTTGGATGTTAAAGTAATCTCCATTGTAGCATTTTCCTTATCTTATAAAGTCCATTCTTCACCTTGCAACTGAATACTTGAGCACCAGCTGATGTGTTTACAATAAAGCTATTTGATATTCTAGTCAAGGTGACGTTTGTAACATCTAAAGACGTTCTTTAATGCGAAGCCTCATTTACATGCATTTATTACCCTTATGAAATATTTAGACGTCTAGTTGCTATGTTCGTAGCATTTCATTTACTGCGAATAATGATGTACATAGTGCCTGTACATAATGTTAAGCACGGACGTTTGGGAGATAATGAAAGTACGTTTCCAAGAACGCTCTAAGGGTGGCATTCTTTAGACAGGAAAAAACTGGTTACTCGCCTTGCGAAAGCATTGCGGCCTTAACACACAAGTTTAAAATAAGTGTATTGCATGTAGTAGGCTGGGAGGGAGTAAGTGTGTGTGTGAGTGAGTGAGTGTGTGAGTGAGTGAGTGTGTGAGTGAGTGAGGGAGTGAGAGAGAGAGAGAGAGAGAGAGAGAGAGAGAGAGAGAGAGAGAGAGAGAGAGAGAGAGAGAATAAGTGATAGCACGAGAAACAGAGACAGAGACATGGGCCTAAAACGGAGAGAAGAAAAGAGAGATCGAAAAAGGAAAAAATAGATGAAGAAAAATCTAGTCTTGAGGATCCTGTCTTGGATAAGTATGAAAGACTTTGCACACAATCACATGGGGGCAAGTCATGACACTCTTAGCTGCTCACGTGACGAAAACCCCACCCTAAATGCAATATTAGGGAGAGGGGGGGGGGGGGTAGACGCAAGGAAGAAGAAAGGGATGAGGAGGGGAAGAGGTGGGATATTAAGGGAAGAGGGAAAAGGGTCAGATACTGCAGGGGGCGAGAGAGGGGGAACTGTCAGGGAAAGAGAACAGTGAGAGATGTTACATTAGCGATAACAACTTTCACATGCTTTGCCTTGACCAGGATATATATATATATATATATATATATATATATATATGTGTGTGTGTATGTATATATGTATGCATATATATATATATAAGTGTATGTGTGCGCCTGTGTTCGTGTGTGTGTGTGTGTGCGTGCGAAGGCGTGTGTATGTTCGGATGTGTGAGAGAGAGAGAGAGAGAGAGAGAGAGAGAGATTATATACACGTATGTAGATGTGTGTATGTATATATGTATATGTATATATGATTGTGTGTGTGTATGCATATGTATATATATGTGTGTGTGTGTGTGTGTCTGTGTCTATGTCTATGTATGCACACACACAGATGTGTGTATAAATGAGTTTGTTTGCCCGCGCATGCGCGTATGTGCGTGTATGCTTGTCACTCGCATTTCGGAGAGGGTCGTTGAACCATTGACATCGTTTCAATTTAACGACATGAATATTCATTAGTAGCTTCACCATCGCATCTCATCATCAAAATCGTAACTCTTAGTCTTACTTCCCAGCTCACAATCGCGATTCGCTTCTGTGACTATCACCTTTCAAAACGTTTTGTCCTCTGTTTAATCCTCATCTTCACCATCACTCAGACTCACCTTCCACATGTTCTATACCGTCATTCACCAGCTTTCTCTTTTATGCATCACTACTACCATCGTCCTCATCACTATTTTCACCACCACTAACACGTATACATATGTGTGTTTGTGTGTGTGTGTGTGTGTGTC
>NC_061819.1:5951591-5954091 GCF_019202785.1 Penaeus chinensis | reverse complement strand
AAGGGGGAAGGGAGGGGAGAAGGGAGAAGGGAGAGGGAAGGGGGAAGAGAGATGGAAAGAGGAGGAGAGGAAAGGAGGAAGGGAGGGGAGAAGGTAGACGGGAGAGGGAAGGGGGAAGAGAGATGGCAAGAGGAGGAGAGGAAAAGAGGAAGGGAGTGGAGAGGGTAAGGGAAACATGAAAGGAGAAGGGAGGTGAGAGGGAAAGAGGGAGAAGGGAGCGGAAGTTGGAGATAGGGGGAGAGAGAGGAAAATATGAGGACGGGAAAGATCCGGAAATTGTAATGCTTATGCTGATTTCATCCCCCCCCCCCCTCATTCCTTCTCTTCGTGTCCTCCCTCCACCTCTTTTCTCCGCCTGTTTTCCTTCTCTTTATCATGCTCTTTCTCCTCTCCCTCCTCCGCCTCTCTCTCGTGTCACTTTTTCCCTTTATCTACCTCCGCCTCCTTCCTTTTCTCCATCTTCCCTGTGTTTCTTCCTCTTCCTATTTCCTTCCTTTCTCCATCCTTCCCTCTCTCCTTCTTCTTCTATGTCCTTCATACTTTCTTCAGGATCGTTCCCTTCCTCCTCCCTTTCTTCCTCCCTACCCTCCTTTTTTTCCTCCCCTTTCTTTTCTCTTCCTCCTCCACTTCCTCATTCTCCTTTTTCTTTGCCTCATCTATTTCCTCCTTCTCCTCCACTTCCTCATCCCCTTTCTCTCTTTTCTTCTTTCTTCTCCGATTCATCTTGCCCTTTCTTCATTTTCCTCCTCCCTTTCCTCATCCTTCTCCACATCCTCTTCCCTTTTCTCCCTTGTCCTCCTCCCTTTTCCTCTTCTCTTTCCTCCTTCTCCTCCCTCCCTTTATCCTCCTCCGAGAGCGTGTGTGACTCTCAGATCCAGCCACTTTAATTCCCGTCACATATGACTGCAACGAAACAAAGCATGGAGATCGATCAGTGTAAACCGTATCTCAGAAGGCACCGTCACCAAGGAAAGGTATTTTCTGGTGTCTTCCTGTCTATTTTCATTGTTTTTTCTTGTCTTTTTTTTTATTACGTATCTTTCTGTGTGCGTTATTTGTCAGAACGAGTGTTATCTCTTGTTTGTTTTGTCTGTTTACCTGTCCATCGCTTGTCTATTTCTATGTGTTCTTTTCCTTTCTGTGTTTTTGTTTCATTAGTGTGCGTTTTCAGTCTTTCCGTGTGTCAGTTTCTATTTTCTGGCTCATTTCCGGCTCTTACCCCACCTATTACCCTTTCTTCTTCCTTATTCACCCTCCTTCTTTCTTCTTTTTCTTATTATCTTCACTTTCCCCTACTCTCGTTTTTCCATTCGAGCTCTGCTTTAGACCTCTAACCCTCTTCTTCCCTTACCTATCCTGCTCTTCCATGTCTTCCTTTTAACTCTCCTTCGCTTCGCCCTCTCTCCTCCTTTCCCTCTCGCGCTCTCCTCTCTTTCTCTCTCCCACTCACGCGAGCTCTTGTCTCCAATGCCGGCACCTCGCCAGCTCTCAACCCACACTCGCAATCCCCACTAAGCTGCACATGAGGTTTTCTATATATCCTGACCCCCACACCAACACCCACGCTAGTACCTGCACCAACACCTACACCCACTCCCTCCCCTTACATACACCCACACTAATAACCGACTTGTTATTGAACACGTGTAATCCATACGGCAAAGAGGGGACGGTAATGTTGAAAGCGTTTGGGACTGGTACAGTCTTGTGTATTAGGCAGATCAGTTCGATGCGTTATCTGAATGATTGAGAGGGAAGCGGGATATCAATCAAGGGATTTTTCATTCATGCATTATTTTACATCAGTTTTATTTGTTTATTACTGGGCTGATCGTAAAGATAAGCAATTAATCCAGCTAGCTTTATACATGCCTCTACCACCAGTGTTGTTTTTTGCCTAGCGAAGGGGGCGTGTTCAGCAAAGGCACATCATGCACATTCAGAATAACAAGGTCAAGACGTGAAAAAAAAAAAAAAAAAAAACTGCGCCGTGAAGCGAGGCCAGCCTGTCAGAGCGAGTGCGTGGTGTTAGGTCGCGGGGTACGGCTGGGCTTAGGTTCACGTGGTATGTTGTGTGTACCGCAGTGAGTCGATGAAAATCAGGGCACGAGGAATGAAGATTATGGGTCAGAGTTGAGCCGGGGGTTTGCAGTTCAAGTTGTGTGTGCACGCTAGGGGTTAGTTAAGGGACCCAAGCAATATAGTGTCAGTTAAGGGGCAGGAACAATAAAGTTTAGGCAAAGGTTGAGTTCTGTGTACTAATTTGAGGTTTGATTAGAGGGCAAGGAATAAAGTTAACGGGCAAATTTGAGACGAGGGTAATAGGGCTAAGTTATGTGTAAAATTCAAAAGGTTAAATTCGTGTCATAGGGTAAAGTATCCTAGTGATAGGATGCAGGTTTAGTCCGAGTGACCTGCTGCTTGTGAAATGTTATGATTATGAAGAACGGTTTACGGATGTAGTCTAATTACAGGCTAGAAAGAGAGAGAGAGAGAGAGA
>NC_061819.1:5930561-5935561 GCF_019202785.1 Penaeus chinensis | reverse complement strand
AAGCAAAGAAATTCCTCTATGACAAGATGTGTCAAGTGGAGGTCGTAAACAGAAGAAAAATAGAAAGGAGGGGAAATAAAAAAAAAATCTGGCCTACATTTTTAAAGCTTTGGCATACCATACCCTATGTTGTTGGTATGTGGTATGAGCGCTGTGTTGCTGTTGCTACGTTGTTATGTGGTGTCGAGGTGGGGTGGGGGTTGGGGAATGGAGGGAGGGGGGGGGGTAATATTATGGCTTTGCGGTGAAGAAAAACCGCAATGGAGGATTTTTCTAGTGAAGTTGTGAGGAAAGATTATCTGGTCGGAGTCTCAGCGCTGTGACGAACTGCGTCAGGACGTGATGTTTGACGTATTATGGCGTAATGCAGTTGTGGCGTTAGCCTGGATCCTGACTTGACACCATTAAATTTTGGGCGTGGCTCCCCAGATTGCGTGATATATTAATGTAATTAGTCACGTGTTAGCCATCGACGAGCGGGCAATAGCTATGTGCTCGTAGCCCCCCGCCACCTGTTTGGGAGGAATTCGGCGGGAAACTTGCTGTCGTGGGGTCCGGGGGGGGGGGGGGGGGGGGGGCGGGGCATTGGGGCCTGTGAGGGCTGACTAACAAGGAATTGAATTGTTGTTTATGAGCTTTTGTTCGTTTGTTTGTTTTTTTGTATGTTGGTTGTTTGTCTTTTTGTTTGTTCATTAATTATGTATTTGCTTATCTCTCTCTCTTTATTTCCCCCTTTCGTTCTTTCACAGTTCATCGTCCCTTCCTTTTCCAACTTTTTTATTTTTTCTTATCTCTCCCTTTCCAACTCATCTCTCCCTTTGTGTTTTTGTGTCACCCTTTCACACCTTTTCTGTCTCCTATTCTTTTTATATCTCCCTGTTCTTAATATTCTTTCACCTTACATTTTCTTTTTCCTCGTTTCGCATATTTTCTCTCTCTCTCTCTCTCTCTCTCTCTCTCTCTCTCTCTCTCTCTCTCTCTCTCTCTCTCTCTCTCTCTCTCCCTCTCCCTCTCCCTCTCCCTTTCCCTTTCCCTTTCCTACTCTCTCTCCCTCTCCCTTTCGAACCACCTTTTCCTCTCTCTCTCTCTCTCTCTCTCTCTCTCGCCCCCAACTTTTCCTCTCTCCTCTGGTCTCCCACGCGCGGCCGCCCTCGTCTCTGCGGCCAGGGCGGTGGGGCTCGGAGGCTCGACTTGCGCTAGAAACTCGTATCCTATCGACCGCGTTGTCAGGTTCTCATTTGTTCCTCCGGCTGTTATAATATGCACACACATACGCACTCTGCGCATACACTCAAGCAGGGTGACTTATTCTAGCTGAAGGCACTGTAGGTATGCGAGGGACACGTACACACAGTGTAGATATACACCGGCTGGCAGGCTAACTCACTAAGGGTATGTAGGTATGGATCTGTACACACATGCACACGCACACGCTCAAATACATGCAAGCAGATGCTAGCATATACGGTAAAGGGTTAGCTGGAAAGAGGGGGATAGATAGAGATGAAGAAAAGGAGGAGAGGCAGGAAGAGGAAGAGGAAAATAAGGCGAGGATGAAGAGAAGAAAGACAATAGATTAGGAGAAGGAAGTGAGGGAGGAAGAGGTGGGAGGGGGAGAGAGGAAAGTGAGGGAGGGAGGGAGGAAGGGAGGGAAGAAGGCAAGGAAGGAAGGGGGAAAGAAGGAAGGAAGAAGGGAGGAAGAAAAGAACAAAAACAAAAATGAAGCAAGGCAGTAGGAGGTAAGAAGACGAAGGGGAGAGGGAAAAAGGGGGAGGAAGAGGAGGCCGAAACTGCTCGTGTGGAGTCGTGACACTTAACACCTGCAGGAGAAGTCGATTCGCCCGCCCTCAAGGAGCCGTGTCTTCAAGGAGCGACCGCCTCGAGTCGGGAATTGCCGTGAGTGCAAGATCTCGCACTCGGGAGGAGCAAGTGCTGGCAGGGTGGAATGTTATACATATGCTCATACCCATGCACGTATACGCATACATAACACACGCACATGCAGACATACACACGCACACATGCACAGGCACACATACACACATACACAGGCACACACGCAGACATACACATACACACACGCACACATACACAGGCACACACGTACACATACACATATACACACGCACACATACACATACACACGCACACGCATACATACAGACGCACACGCATGCATACATACACACTCACTCACTCACTGGGGAGGTAGCACGAAGAACCTTGAGCAACACTGCAGCATTTTGCTCTTACTTTTATGGCGGCCGAGTTGCTACTTCAGGCTGCAATGTTCTTAGTTGCAGTTTCTGCTCCGTTTATGGGGCAGGTAACCTCGAGGTACTCTGGATGGGGGAAAGGATAACACGTCACACACGCGCACGCACATAAACATGTATATGTATATACATACACACACACAAACACACACACACACACACACACACACACACACACACACACACACACACACACACACACACACACACACACACACACACACGTGTTATATATATGAATATATATATATATATATATATATATATATATATAAAGTAATGTGCACACAAGAACTAAAAGATAGATCACGAAAGACAAAGAGTTCCTGAAGCGCATCAGGATCAGGAAGATGAAGAAGAAGGAAGACTTCCTTTATATTTCGGGATGTCTGGAACAAAGGCACCTGCGTGACTTGCGACGTCCAGGCAGGCTCCGAAAGGGAATGAACCGCGAGTCGAGACAGGCGAGTGGCGTGGGAGAAACACGGCGCCGAGTTCGTGTTCCGTGTTAGTGAATTCTGCTGAAGTCGTTGTATTTTTTTATTATTATGATTTTTTTTTTAATTGCGTGAGATGATGGATATGTTTAGTGTGTTTTTTTTCAGTTCTTTAGTTCTGTCTCACTTTTGCCTGTTGTTCTTCATCGCACTATCTCGTTTTCTGTGTTTTACGGGTATCAGTTCTGTTTGGTTTTGTTTTTCTCACATTCTTTCCTTTTTTTTTTTTTCTTATTTTCCTTTCATTTTCCCATGCATTTATTTCTTATTCAGTAGTTCCTCTGCTACTCTCCCCTCCTCGTTCTTTGGCTCTTCATATATCATCATCAACTATATCTGCCGTTGTTGTTTTGCTGTCCGACCCTTCGTCTTAATACTTGATGGAGATTGGCAGGGCATGAAATCTTAATGCCCCATCGCCATGTTCAGGATTTATGTGTTGTTGGCTGTGGCCTCTCTGAAGGTCCTTCGTATGTATTTCTCGTTTGTTTGGCGCCTTTTTTTTCTATCTCTTTCTCTCTTTCTCTTTCTCTTTCTCTCTTTCTCTCTTTCTCTTTCTCTCTTTCTCTTTCTCTTTCTCTCTCTCTCTCTCTCTCTCTCTCTCTCTCTCTCTCTCTCTCTCTCTCTCTCTCTCTCTCTCTCTCTCTCTCTCTCTCTCTCTCTCTCTCTCTCTCTCTCTCTCTCCCTCTTGTTGGGTTTTTGATACTTCCATCTTTATTACGAACCTTACCCGTGTAATTTTCATAGCAAGCATCATGAATGCCATTATTCTTATAAGCATTATTTCCATACTTACATGGCTGTGTTATTTTGGGGGATGAGCCTTATTTATGGAAATGTTATTGCTGTGTTTGCGCACTCGTTCATATGACGCCATAAATGATATTACCTAGACATGATTATAGGTCAATGGAAATCATGTATTCCCTAATTTGCGTTAGAGTAGCATACGCAGCAGATTTGTACCTGTAAAAATATATGTTTATTGCCTTATGTCTATCATCAAGAATTGCACGTAAGAATGTGATAATGATATTGATTTGAAAAGATTAACTGTCTAGAGTCTCGAAACGCGATTCAAGTCTTGACCGATATGTTACGCCGCGTTTTCTGTGGTCCGAATAGCTGCAATGGTGGCGCGTATTTTCCAGGAATGTGTGGGTCATGCGCCTGTATCTTTTCTTTCTACCTTTTTTCTTTGTTATTTTTTTTTTTCCCCTTTTCTTTTACAGATATATTATATCATCATCATCACATTATTATTATTATTAACGTCATTATTATGATTATTGTTATTGTCATCATTATCGTTGTTATTATTGTCTTATCATTATTGTCATTATTATTATTATTATTAACGTCATTATTAAGATTATTGTTATTGTCATCATTATCATTGTAATTATTGTCTCATCATTATTGTCATTATTATTATTATTATTATTATTATTATTATTATTATCATTATTATCATTATTACTGTTGTTATTGTTTTTCATCAACATCGGTATTATTTTCTATCATTATTATTATTGTTAGTTATTATTATTATTGTTGTTATTATTACTATTACTACTAATAATAATAATTATATTAATAATAATACAATTCTGACAATTATTAGTATGGTTTTTGTTATTATTTGATTATTATTATTATTATTATTATTATTATTATTATTATTATTATTATTATACTATTGTCATTAATAACTTTGTGTAATCACATCATTATGAATCTTCGGCTAACTGACAGCACTATGATAAACAACAGCAATATCTTCATTTTTTTACTTTCCTTTTTCATGTGACAGCTTTCTCCCATTACTATTTTTTTTCACTTTGAAGATGACATGGGATATGCCATAAACAGGCTGTCATTCACAGTCATTTCTTCGGATGTACAGAACGAAATAGAGACACAACAGATATCTTTGAATTTAGTGAAACGGCATAAACACAACGCTAACTAAGAGCTAAGCAAAGGGAGTGAAGATATATTTGCATGGTATTTTCAGCCAGTCTGGAAGCGCCAGCAGAAGTCGCTGCGACTATGCTAATGCTGCCTAATCAGTCTGTTGATGCGATGGTGGTGATGATGGTGGTGGTGATGGTGGTGGTGGTGATTGTATGATGGTGGTGATGGGATGGTGATGATGATGGTGGGGATGGGATGGTGATGATGATGGTGGTGATGGGATGGTGATGATGAGGTGGTGGTGGTGGTG
>NC_061819.1:5918061-5920561 GCF_019202785.1 Penaeus chinensis | reverse complement strand
TTATGCCATTTTTAGTAAAGAAAAGGTACAAAATTGACTTTTGCACCAAATTTATATGTCTTAGAAGCAAAGCTTGTAACATATACAATTGAATAGGTATTCAATCTTTAGTGTGTTAGTTCTATTTATACCAACTAATTTAAGGGTATAAGTTTATTACCACAAAAACATCTGTAGTGTATTCTGTTGTTATATGATACGTGAAAGTTTGAATCATCTTTTTGATAACTACTGTTTATTGTTACACTTAACCCATTGCACCCGAGTGAGCTAAACCACATTAGCCAAAGTATGGGCTTGCTATACTAGAACAGCCACCTATGAGGTCGCACAGGGCTAGTTTTGTAATAGCATTCATTGTCTGCCAACACCCCCAGTCCTGTAGGCTTTATACTAGTCAACTTTGGAAGATACCTGACACATCATGAATTTAGGTGAAACCACACAAACCATGATGTCATCCTTGGCAATTAGGGTCAGACAAAGAAAAGGTGGCTGTCATGTATGTCTAGACACTCAGGTGCATTGAATTGATACACCCTAAGCTTTATCTATGTATTAGTCATTTAATTCTATCAGTGTTTATTTTTCTCCTTTTTTCTTTTATTTGATCAACTTTATTTTCTTTATTTTGTGTTTTTCATGATCTTCGCTTACTGTTTTTCTTCAGTTATACTATTCAGCTTCTTTTCCATCTTTCCAAACAAAAATATTTAAGAATTGAATACAATATGAGTTTGATTTTTTTTTTTTATACAAGAATGACAATCAAAAAGGGACATATATAACATTTACTTCCTTATTTTCAGGTTTCTAGGCTTTGCATTTTGTCCTGTTAGTTGTTTGTATTAATGATTATTAGATCAATAGTTTGTTTATACAATATTTTGATTTGATTGTCCATATGATTATGCACATGATAGTAAAAATGTGGTCACTATTATTTTTATTATTACTATTATTATTGTTATTATTATTATTTTTATTATTATTATTATCATCATCATCATCATCATCATCATCATCATCATCATCATCATCATCATCATCATCATCATCATCATCATCATCATCATCATCATCATCATCATCATCATTATTGTTATTATTGTTATTATTACTATTATTTTTTTTATTATAATTTTTTTCTTTTTCCTCTTTTTCTTTTTTTTATTAATAGTAAGATTTAAACTTATTTTTTCACATATGTTTAGGCTGTTCTTCAGACTAGACTGAAGGTGTACTGTTACAACCCTAGTTGTTAAGATATGTTTTGAAATTATTGTGATTATTATTATTAGTTTATGCAATTGAAAAAGTAATTATAGAATTGTGTATTTATAGCTGTAGTTGGCTATATATATTATAGAGATTCAGTGTTTTTTTTAATTTCATAGACACCTATAAACACTGAAATGTTAAGCAAAATTATTAAAGTTATGATCTATTGTTATGTTTACAATGTAGATTGTCTGTAGATTAATGTTCCTGGCAAAATTATGTATAGTGTGTGATTACATCCAAATGATTAAGACTGGTAATGAGATATGCACAGATCGTATATATATGCACACAAGATATGTAGCAATATGTAGACAGCTTCAAGAGACTGACATTGGAACAACACATTTTAATTTATTAAACCAGTGTATAACATGCAAGACAGTTGAGAAAGATAAAATGAGAAAAAAAATGGACAAGATACACAAGGACTTGACAGCTATAAATGACTTTTTGAAGCACTCACGCATGGCTTTTATCTTAGACAGCGTGGAGAGGACTTACACCCAAAATAACAGATGTTGCAACCCTCACTGTTTCAGCCTCCTTCCGCCAGCGCCGAAAGTCAGGTGACGACATTCTGGCTGCCACATCGAACAACGGGAGCAATGTTGCAAGCAGCCGTCGCAAAGAGGGTGGTCCACAAGGATTCTTTGACTCCTTTAGACCACGTTCCAAGTCTGATGCCAGAGCTATATGTAATTAACTTTTATGATGTGCAATGATTATATATATTAACTTTTTTATTTAACCCTCATGGATGATATGTGGTCTTGGCAGGATGATCAAGGAATTAATGAAAGATGTTCATGGTTAAATCTACTAACAATAGATATATTTGTATATGATTAGGGTATGTTAGCATGGTTCTAAAAGGACTTTCATAAAAAGGACAAATACTGAAGGAATCTGTGTTAGTTTAGATTGTGAATTTGATTGCATAGTTTCATATTGAGATGTACTGTGTATATCCTATTTAATAGATTGACTTAGATACAAGGAAAAGAAATAGGAAAATTTTGATAGAAAGATTCGGAAAAAAGTAACTTTCTTATTTTCAAAACCTTTTTTTTGATATACCTATATAGGAAAAATACCAGTATACTTACTGGTGATGATATTGACAATTGGTCTATGATTGTGAAAATAGAAATTTGTTTAATGAAAAAGTATTAAAGTTTCCAGTGTTGGAGCATGAATAGAATTTTCCAATACCTAT
>NC_061819.1:5890638-5892961 GCF_019202785.1 Penaeus chinensis | reverse complement strand
CCCCTTTCCCCCTTTCCTCCTTTCCTCCTTTCCTCCCTCCTTTCCTCCTTCCTCTTTTCCCCTTTCCTCCTTTCCTCTATCCTTCTTCTTCCTTCCTCCTCTCCTCTCTTCTCTTCCGTCGCCGCTCTCCGGAAGGGAGATCGATATGTATGCCAGTGTGACAGTCAGTGTCATGAGCGATCAGTGGGGCCTTTGATGGGGAAATTTTGGCCCGTAAAGGACTTTTAAAGGTGGGTGGGGGGGGGGGGGGGGGTGGGGGGCTGCAGGTGAAGGCGGGGGGTGGGGGAGGGAGAGATAGGGGGGAGGGGGGCAAAGTAAAAAGCATTAAAGGTTTATTTGTGTAATTTTTCCCTGTTTTTACTATTACTACTACTAATGCTGCTGATTGTGCTTCTGCCACAACTACTACAACTGTTATTATAATTATTAACATCATCATTATTATTATTATTATTATTATTATTATTTATTAAATTATTTTATAATTATTTTAATTATAAAATATCAAAAATTTTTTTTTTTTTCTAACACCTTTTTTTTTGCTTAAACATACGTGCTCACGATAACATATTATATTTTACTATTAAAAATCATTTTTAATACTCTTTCCTATTTGCTTTTTCCCCTCCTCCGCCTTCCCCCTTTTTTTTCCTCTCCCCTCTCCCTTGCTCCTTTTTCCTCCTCTTCTTCCTTTCCCCCTCTTCCTTTCCCTCTTTTTTTTCTTCGTCTTCCCCCTCCCCCCCCCCCTCTCTCCCTCCTTCTCTTTTTTCGTCTTCCCTCCTCCTCCTCCTCCCCTTTCTCTCCCTTTTCCCTTCACGTCTTCCCTTCACCTCCCCCCCCTCCCTTCTCCTCCCCCCCCCCCTTCCCTTCTTCTCCTCCTCCCCCCTCCCCCGCCTCCTCCTCCTCCTCCTCCTCCTCCTCCCCTCCTCCTCCCCCTCCTCCTCCTCCTCCTCTCCTCCTCCTCCTCCCCCCTCCTCCCCCCCCCCTCCTCCTCCTCCTCCTCCTCTTCCTCCCCCCCCTCCGCCTTCTCCTCCTCCTTCCTCTCCCCTCCTCCTCCTCCTCCTCCTCCTGCCTCCGCCCCCCTTTTACCCCCCTCCTCCTCCTCCTCCTCCTCCTCCTCCCCTCCTTCTTTTTCCCCTCCTCCTCCCCCTTCCTCCCCTCCTCCTTTTCCTCCTCCTCCTCCTCCTCCTCCTCCTCCTCCTCCTCTCCACCTCTTCCTCTTCTACTTCTTCTTTTTTTTCTTCTTCTTCTTCTTCTTCTTCTTCTTCTTCTTCCCCCCCCCCACCCCCCAGCGAGAGAGTATGAAGCATGGCGGAAGCATTGATTGGCTTATTCAAACCCGCGTTAGAGTTGCATCCCCGTTCGTGTGTGAGATTTGGACTGGATATCTTCGACTGGGATAGAGTGGGGAGAGAAGGAAGGGGAGGGGAGGGAAAGAGGGGAAAGGGTGGGGAAGGAAGGGGAGGGGAGGGAAAGAGGGGAAGGGAAGGCAGGGGAGGGAAGGGAAAGAGGGGAAGGGAGGGAAAGGAAAGAGGGGGAAGGGAGGGGACGGAAGGGGACGGAAAGAGGGGAAGGGATGGGAGGAGAGGGAAATAGGGAAAGGGTAGGAGGGGAGGGAAGGGAGGGGGGGAAAGAGGGAAAGGAAGGGGAGGGAAATAGGGAAAGGGAGGGGAAGGGAAGGGAAAGAGGGAAAGGGAGGGGAGGGAAAGAGGGGAAGAGAGGGAAGGGGAGAGGAAAGGAAAGGGAAAGAAGGTGAAAGGGAGGATAGGAGAGAGGGAAGGGGAGGGGGAGGTAAGAGGGGAGAGGGAAAGGAAAGAGGTATGAGGGGAAGAGGATCAAGGGAAGGAGGGAGGGAGGGGAGGCGGAAGGGGAAGTAGGGTATAAAGAAGGGAAAGTAGAAAGAAGGGAAGAGGAGAGGGGAAGGGGAAAAGAAAACAGAAAGAGGGGAAGGTGAGGGGAAAAGTAAAGAGAAAGATTGGAGGTGGAGGGGAAAGAGGGAGGAAGGGAAGTGAAAAGGCAAAGAGAAAGAAGAGAATAGGAAAGGAGAAGTATGGGGGGAGGAGAATAAGAGGTGAGGGGAAGAAGAGAGGTAGAGAGAGAGAGAGAAAGGAGGGAGACGGAAAGAGAGGAAAAGAGAAAGGGGAAGGGAGGAAGGAGGGGGGGCGGGGAAAGAAGGAAGAATTTAGAACTAGAGGTAAAGTTTGATTAATTGTTTACTCAGCCAAAACAGTTAAACCTTTTACACAAAATTACAATGGATTTGGCCAAGCCCTTCGAGAGCAATTTCCTCCCTTAAGAGGCACATAACACTAACCTAACTACA
>NC_061819.1:5883138-5885638 GCF_019202785.1 Penaeus chinensis | reverse complement strand
GATGCTTGAGAGACAAAAAAAATATCGATAAGCAAGAAAGAGACAGACAGACATCGACATACAGACTTACAGAGAAGTACCTACTACCCCCCCCCCCCCCCCCCCGACGAGCGGCACGTCCGTCAAAGGATTAATTGCAATTCCTCGTCACCACGGACCCCCCCTCCCCCCTCCCTCCCTCCCAAGGCCGTGATTAGTACCACCTTTTGTCACGCAGTAATTTTATTTATTTATTTATTTTATTTATTTATTAAGTTTTCTTCTTACTTCCTTTCTTACTTCTGTGTTTTTATTTATTTTATTTATTGATTTATTTATTTATTTTTATGTCCGTCCTTCCTTCGTTCCTTTATATTACTTTTTTTTTCTAATTTTAGAATTTCATAATGCACTCGCCCAGTGACGTGGCTCTTTTGATGAATAACTTTAATTGGTCAATAAATCAATAATTAGATTAATGAAGAGGAGGAACTATGATCAGAGTTTAATCATTTTTTTTATTTTTTTTTTATTATTATTTTTTTTTTTTTTTTCGTTTCTCGAAAATTAGAACGAGTAGGATTTTTTCTTTGGATTTAATACGATTACAGATACACTTTTGTAACAGGAAACCTTCCGTCATAAGTGTGGCTTCGACGTGTATTATGTTGTGAATCCTTATAGGCGTTAGCGTTTGATTCAAAGAAGCCTAAGAGCTTTGTTTGGGATCCTTGAAAGACATTTCTTGAAAGTGAAAGCGATTATATTGTTTTTATTTTTTACATCTCTGTCTGTTTG
This sequence comes from Penaeus chinensis, assembly GCF_019202785.1. Classification (NCBI taxonomy): domain Eukaryota; kingdom Metazoa; phylum Arthropoda; class Malacostraca; order Decapoda; family Penaeidae; genus Penaeus; species Penaeus chinensis. The sequence continues at coordinate 5,884,861 of NC_061819.1, read as the reverse complement.
ACTGTTGTGTGTGTGTGTGTGTGTCTGGCTCTTCGTCTCTCCTTCTGTTAGTCTGTCTTTGTCTCTGTCTTTCTCTCTCTTTCTCTGTCTTTCTCTCTCTCTTTCTCTTTCTCTCTCTCTGTCTTTCTCTCCCTCTCTTTCTCCCTCTCCCTCTCTCTCTTTTTCTTTCTCTATGTCTCTCTCTCTCTCTCTCTCTCTCTCTCTCTCTCTCTCTCTCTCTCTCTCTCTCTCTCTCTCTCTCTCTCTCTCTCTCTCTCTCTCACTTCCTCTTTATCTACAGATCTATTTCCACCCTTTCGTCCCTAATGTTATCCCTTATATCACTAATTCTCTTAATCTCTCTCCGGCTGGCTATCTCTCTCTCTTCCTCTCGTACATTACCATTTATGTCGCTCTGCTGCTTTTCCTCATACTAGTCTATGAATGTGAAAAATGGTCGCGTCCAGTGGATTAGGCTGGCTCGATGCCACGCGAAAAGGCGCATTAGCAACCCCGTAGACTTTATTCGACTGTTTCGGACGGGAATTTACTGTCTTTCTTTCTTTTTCTTTCCCTTCTGTTCATTTTATGTCGTGCTTTATTTCAGTTTGTTGCTTCTTTCTGTTTCACTTCTCTTGTCTAACTTTTGTAGATCGACGTTCTCTGTTTTTCGTCTCTTTCTCCCTCTTGCGTTATCCTTCTCCCTCTCTCTCTCTCTTTATCCCTCACCCTCACCCTCACCCTCACCCTCACCCTCACCCTCACCCTCACCCTCACCCTTTGTAATAGCTCCCCGTCTTCTCATAAACAGGATATATGTGAGGTTTGTGCTAGACTTGCGTTGAGCCAAAATGATCGTGTCGGGTCCCGTAGATTTTATTAGGGTCGCTGTCATGGGCTGAAGCAAGGTAATCCCGATAGAAGACCATATGAAAATGTCTCAGAATTTCCCGTGTGTGTGGAATGGTAATAATCAATCCAGGCAGATGGCGAGATGGAAACAGATGAACGAAATGTCATAAAAGAAGAAAAGAAGAAGAAAAAAATAAACCGCGTGAAGAAACAAGAGGCGAAGAGTGGGCGCCAGTTGGCATTTGTCACCGGATGTTTCCTTTGCTAGTTTTGCTGATTCGAGGCGTTTGTAGGTCATCCTTTTTGCTGGGGACGAGAGGGATTTGGGGAGGGAGAGGGGTGGGGGTGGGGGTAAGAAAGAAGCAAACAAGCAAGCAAGCAAGCAGGCAGGCGGGTTGTTACGAGCTTGCCTGGGTTCCCGCGGGTTTGTTTTTCTGGTATAACTTCATTGAACTTCTTTCGTCATCGATTTTCTTCGGTTTCGGGTACTGCGTTTTTTGCTTTTCGTTTGTTAATTAAATATCATTTTTTTATTTCTCTACGTGTGGGTTCTTCATATGTGCCCTTCAGTTGCAACACCTGTGTAACTTGGTATATTGAGCAGCATTCATAATAATGAAAGGGTGTGTGCACACCTGCTGGAACATCTGTGTGTTTACACAGAAACAAGTAAACAAAGCGAGAGCGAGAAACGGAGAGACAAGCACACCGAAAGACGGCCAGAGCGAAGGAACAGTCAAAGGCAAAGACAAGAAAAAACAGTCGAAAATGAGAACGAGAGCCAAAGAGAAAGAAAAAAAACAACAACTGAAAACTATGATAACAAAGGATATGAAGAGAATGCGTGTGTCAGGATCTGCAAGGAAAGGGTTCCCGAGGTTCCTTTAGAGCT
>NC_061819.1:5863138-5873138 GCF_019202785.1 Penaeus chinensis | reverse complement strand
CTCACACATTCATTCATATTAGCGCATGCACGCCACACACACACACACACACACACACACACACACACACACACACACACACACACACACACACACACACACACACACACACACACACACACACACACACACGTACGCACGCACGTACACACGTACACACACACGCACGCGCGTACACGAACAGAGAGAGAGAGAGAGAGAGAGAGAGAGAGAGAGAGAGAGAGAGAGAGAGAGAGAGAGAGAGAGAGAGAGAGAGAGAGAGAGAGGGAGAGAAAGAGAGAGAGGGAGAGAGAGAAAGAGAGAAAGAGAGGAAGAGAGAAAGAAAGAGAAAGAGAAAGAGAAAGAAAAAGAGAGAGCGAGAGGAGCAACCTCCATCACCTCACCCCATTTTCTTTTATCGAAGACACCGTTTTAAAGGGGAACTATAATATTTATGTATTATGGTGTAAGAACAAGATCAAGGACAAATGTTGTAGGTTTTATGGCCTGTAGTCAAAAGAGAGGTTAGTGCTGCCGTAAAAGGAAGGAAGTTTATGTATGCTTATGTATTTTTTTCCTAGGAGTATTTGTTTTTGTTTTTGTTGTTGTTATTATTATTATCATCATTATTATTTTTATGTTTTTGTTCCGTAAATTATATAGTTATTGTTATTGTTATTTTTTATCTTTGTTGCTATTGCTATTATCGCCATCATCATCATCATCATCATCATCATCATCATCATCATCATCATCATCATCATCATCATCATCATCATCATCATCATCATCATCATCATCATCATCATAATTACGCTTATCTTATGACGAACAGTGTATTTAATTAGATTATTTAATTATTTAATATTCCTGAAATAGATCTAAGGAAGAACAGTGAAAACACACGTACACATACACATACACGTACATGTGCACGTCCACCTACACATATACATACACTTGCACACACTCACACACACACACACACACACACACACACACACACACACACACACACACACACACACACACACACACACACACACACACAATAAAGAGAGGGAAAAACAAAGAAAGAAAAGAAGAGAAACAGAAAATAACACAGTGTATATTAACCAGAGAGGGTGCTAAAAAAAATAAAAAATAATAATAAATAAATAAAATAGAATAAAATAAAATAAAATAAAAAAACAACTCCGAATGAAGAATTGGAGAGAGAGAAATAAAGAGAGAGGTGAAGGGGCGAAGGCGAAGGAATGCTCGAGCCATGTGACCAGCGAGAGGCGCCTTAGCCCGACGGTAAAGGTTAAAGCAGCGATCGCGACCGCTGGTGAATCTCTTAAGGAAGGGGAAGCACGAATGGTAGAAAAGGGGAAGGGGAAGGGGAAGGGGGAGAGGAGAGGAGGAGAGGAGAAGAAGGGGTTTGGGGAAAAAAGGGGAAATAAAGGGGAATCACGAATGGTAGAAAGGGGAAAGGGGAGGGGGAGAGGAGAGGAGGAGAAGAAGGGGTTTGGGGAAAAGGGGGGGAAGAGAGAGAGGGGGGGGGGTAGAGGAGAAGTGGAGAAGAAGGGGTTTGGGGAAAAGGGGGAGAAAGAGAGAAGGGCGGGATAAAGAGGAATCGTGAAGGAAAGCGAAGGGTAGAAAGGGAGGGAAAGGGAGGGAACAAGAAGGGGTTTGGGGGAAAGGGGGAGAGAGAGAGAGAAGGGAGGAATAAAAGGGGTATAGGGAGAAGGGTTGGAGAGGGGGGTGGGGAAAGGATAAAGCACTGAAGAAGGAAAATTGTGAGGAAGAGAGAAATTAAAAAGAGGAAGGGAAATATGATTTTGACAAAGAGATGAGGAGAGAGAGAAGATTGTTGTTTTCGAGATGATACGTAACATATCAATAATAGATTTAACAACAGAAAAAGCAAATAACAGTGGTGATAACGCGAAGTAGGTGATACTAAGTAAATAGCACATAGGTAAACTATATTAAGCCAAAACGGCAATGATATTACACTCGGCACACTCAAAAATGCATATCTTTTTCTCGCATGAATATGCAGGCGCCGACGCTGCCAGCAAAGTCATAATGCGGCGTTTAGGATTCATCAGGTGAAAATATTTATGAAAAAAGGGGAGATGTATTGCATATGTAAATGTAGAAGCTTCTCTCGGCTCTTCATTTCGGTCACAGAAGGAAATGGACGTCGCTGGGCGGTAGGGTGTGTGTGTGTGTGTGTGTGTGTGTGTGTGTGTGTGTGTGTGTGTGTGTGTGTGTGTGTGTGTGTGTGTGTGTGCGTGCGAGTGTGTGCGTGCGAGTGTGTGTGTGAGGGAGAGGGAGAGGAAGAGGGAGAGATAGAGAGAGAAAGAGAAAGAGAGAGAAAGAGAAAGAAAAAGAAAGAGAGAAAGAGAAAGAGAAAGAGAGAGAGATAGCGAAAGAGAAAGAGAAAGAGAGAGAAGAGAGAGAGAGAGAGAGAGAAAGAGAAAGAGAAAATGAGAGAGAGGGGGGGAGAGACAGAGAGAGAGGGGGGGAGAGACAGAGAGAGAGGGGGGGAGAGACCGAGACAGAGACAGAGAGAAAGTAATTCAGTAAATAATCAAGAGATAAATTAAGAAAAATCAAGGGAAACGTGCGTGCTTGTCTGCCATCCGTCCCTACGTCTTAGCTGCTGTGTGGCATCGCTTTTTGATTAACCTCAATCATTTAAACTCCCAAAGGTCATATAATATTCTTTATGCGTCTCCAATAATGTATTATACTGCAATTAAACTGGTTTTTTTTCTGTATATGCTTATTTATCTCATTTCCTTTTCAATCATTTTGATATAATTACATTTCATCTGAAACTAAAAAGAACCAATGGGATTCATGTTTCTTTCTGTCTTCCTTAAAGTAAAAAAAATGATAATTTAGACATACTTGCATTTGACACTAGTAATGTTTAAAGTAAACCATGGCTCACTTAAAATCAAAATAAGATTATTTTTTATTAAATAAAAATAAGGAACCATGAGTTGGTTTTGTCGGAGAAATTTCCCTTTTTTTCCGAACCTTATAAACGAAAAACTTTATAGGGCAGTAAACAACTGTTTTTAGTGATGATAATGATAAAATATATATATACATATATATATTTTTTTTTTTCTCTTTTTTTTTTTTTTCTTTCTTTTCTTTCTTTTTTCTTTAGGTGTGTGTGTGTGTGTTTGTGTGTGTGTGTGTGTGTGTGTGTGTGTGCGTGCGTGTGTGTGTGTGTGTGTGTGCGTGTGTGTGTGTGTGTGTATGTATGTATGTATGTATGTATGTATGTATGTATGTATGTATGTATGTATGTATGTATGAATGTATAAATAAAATTTTGTGTGTGTATATATATATATATACACACACACACACATATACACATATACACGTATACACTAGCAGCATTAACAATTAAATACTTTTCGAAAAAACGATATACATAAAAGCGAAACAGAAATACATTTTTAGGCGTGAACAGAGGCCATGATTTGATTTATTTTTCCCGCGCAACATCTGTTTTCGAATCTTTTAACGACGGCCGCCCTGGAATTAGGTTAGGCGCCTGGAATTCGCTAATGAGTTTACATTGGTTGAATTGTTATCCTGTGTTATTGTTATTATTGGTGTTGTATTTTTTGGTTGTTTTATTATTGTTGTTGTTATTGTTATTATTGTTGTTGTTGCTATTGGCGTGTTGTTATTATTGTGGTTGTTGTTGTTATTATTGTTGGTAGCGTTATTATTGTTATTGTTGTTATTTTATTTGTATTATTATTATTATTATTTACTACTACTACTATTATTATTATTATTATCATTATTATTATTACTACTACTTCTATTATTATTATTATTTTATTATTATTACTACTTCTATTATTATTATTATTTTATCATTATTATTTGTATTATCAATATTTGCATTATTGTTATCATTATCATCATCATTACCGTCATCAATATTATTATTATTATTATCATTATTATTATTATTATTGTTATTTTTGCTATTAGGGCTAAATATTATTATTATTGCTAAACTCCGACGGTTTGTTTGTCACCTTTTGGATCAGATATAGATTGGTTTCACGCACCAATAAATACAGAGAATGGTATTGATAAGAGAAAGGTTATCGCTAGGTACAGATATTTAAATATTTTATAACTTTATACATGCAGTAAATATTTGCCAGGTAGATATACATTTTTTTAAATATTTTTTTTTATTTTTTTTTTCATCAGGGCCGATCAAAGTTTGCATTATTGATGGGCTAAACGCAGGAATACAGGAATTGTGTATGTAAAAATGCGCCCGTGGTACTGGGTGTCCTGCGGTGATGCCTTTCCATTGATGCCCAAAGCACGTGGTTTTATTGCTTAATGGGTATTCCTGAGCATGGCAGAGGTGTATACAGTTTGATTACATACGTGCTGTTTAAGCAGGGGATAGATGTTTTGGAATATTTTATTTTGTGAAGATAGTTATTCAGTATCATTGTTGAGTGGATACTTCATCAGAACAGTGGCATCGTATCTAAATATGTGATTAATTAAGAAGAAGAAAAAAATGTATACATACAAACACACACACACACACACACACACACACACACACACACACACACACACACACACACACACACACACGTGCGCGCGCGCGCACAGAAGGTTTTATATATATATATATATATATATAAAACCTTTAAAGGAAAAGCTTATCTACCGCAATAATTTACCCGGAAATCTACGACCCAATGGGATTTCCGCCGTGACTAAGGGACCAATCACTCCTTACTCATTACACACGCCCCGTCTAGAGAATCAGTTGTTACGGATTGGGTGTTATTGGCTGTGAGTAAGTCGCAATATTTCCATGTCTGATTTACTCATTATTGCATTTATATTCGAAACGGCATCTTATTCTATCTTATTTTATTTTATATCTCCCCTACCGATGTATTTGCTATTATTTCTATTCATTCTGTATTAATGTACGATGCCACAATCGGTGCAAAAAGGAATAACCATTGTAATTAATGGAATAAAGTGTTTTGACTTTGACTGACATTGAACGTGAAGCCAAAGGGTTCGTCAAGAGACCGGATCCTCTCTGATGATTTGTGATGAAAGCCCAGTCGTAGGAAATTACGCATCTTGAATTATATCGCCAGCATCTTGAGCCTTTTACAAATGGAAATTTAATTATGATTTACTCCTTGATTGTCGTTTTAGTATGAAGGAACAAGTATATACCCAGTAACGTAGAGCGTCAATACACATAGCACTTCTAGCAAATAAACACCCAGCACATATGGTATTAAGCAAAGAGAATGAATGAATGGTGTAATTCATGGACAGATCTCATCACAGGCCCGTCTTCCGAGGCGTGGCAGCCGGGAGGGAAGTGTCTATCATTGTGAACAGCTTCTCTCCTCTGTTGGCGCTGATAAGATGCCGTGATGTGCAGTTAAGGCTGTCTTGGGTACGGGAGGTGGAGGAGAAGGGGGGAAGGAGGTGGAGGGGATGGGGGGAAGGAGGTGGAGGAGGAGGGGAGAAGGAGGTGGAGGAGGAGGGGAGAAGGAGGTGGAGGAGGAAGAGGAAGGAGAGTTAAAGTTGTGGAAGAGAGTGTTGTGGAAGGGGGCGGGGGAAGGAGGTGGAGGAGGAGGAGGAAGAGGAAGGAGGTTTAAGAAGTTGGTGGAGGGAGAAGGGGAGTTAGGGAAGAAGGAGGGCGGTGGAATAGGAAGCAAAATTAAGGAGGTGGAGGAGGAGATTAATTATGGGCTTTTGGAGGGGTAGGGAAAGGGGTGGAGGAGGAGTAGGAGGAGGAGTAGGAAAGGACTTTTTTTTAGTAGGGCACACTTACCCGCTGCTTTCTGAACGTAGTGAGGGATCGGCTCTCCATTTTCTATATACGGTGATTTCTTCTAGATGCGGCGGTCGTTATCGATGCCAGTTCCTCGTCCGCAGTCGCTAATTTGTCCCAGTCTTTTCCCTTTTATCTCTTGCTGCTCCACCTTCTCTTGTGGACGTGAGTGAGGGAGACGTAGAATTAGAGAGGGAGAGAGGGAGAGGAATAGCGTTAGAGAGGGAGAGAGGGAGAGGAATAGCATCAGAGAGGGAGAGAGGGAGATGAATAGCATTAGAAAGGGAGAGAGGGAGACATGGCATTAGAGAGGGAGAGAGGGAGACATGGCATTGGAGAGGGAGAGAGGGAGAGGAATAGCGTTAGAGAGGGAGAGGTAGCATTAGAGAGGGAGAGAGGGAGAGGAATAGCGTTAGAGAGGGAGAGAGGGAGACATGGCATTAGAGAGGGAGAGAGGGAGACATGGCATTAGAGAGGGAGAGAGGGAGAGGAATAGCATCAGAGAGGGAGAGAGGAAGATGAATAGCATTAGAAAGGGAGAGAGGGAGACATGGCATTAGATAGGGAGGGGAATAGCATTAAGAGAGGGATGAGGGAGGGGAATAGCATTAGAGAGGGAGAGAGGGAGAGGAATAGCATTAGAGAGGGAGAGAGGGAGAGGAATAGCATTAGAGAGGGAGTGAGGAAGACGGAAAGGAGGTGGAGATGAGAGGGATGTGATGCTGATGGGAGAGAGAAGGTAAGGAGGAGAGATCCTGGGAAAAGATAGGGGAGAAAATGATGAGGAGACAGAAAAAGGAGAGTGGAGAAGAGTGGAGGAGGGGGAGGGGGAGGGGTAAAGTGAAGGGAATGAGAGAGGGAGATGATAGAGAGACACAGAGAAGAGATAAACGGGGGGAATGAGTGGGACGATGGGAGAGAGAGATGGAAGTAACCGATAGGAAAAGGAAATGGTGAAATTAGATGGAGTGCGAGTGAATGAAGAAGTGATGGAGATAAGGGAGAGAGAGTGGTTACGCCAGCAGTTTCTGTGGGCCTCGTGACGGCAAGAGGGGGGTGGGGGTGGGGGGGGAAGGGGGAAGAGCTTAAAGGAAGAGAATAGGGGAGAACTATGATGATAAGGATGATAATGATGATGGTAATTATGATAATGATAGAAATAGTAGTAGTGATGATGATGACAATGATAATGATAATAAGAATGAGAATAATAAGAATAATGATTATAATGACAATTATATTGATAATAGTAATAGTTATTATGATGGTAATGGTAATGATGATTGTAAAAATATTGATGATGATGAGGTGGAGGACAATCGTAATAATGCTTGAAGTAGAGAAAAGGGCTAAAGAGAAAGGAACGAAGCAGAGGAGAAGAGAGGGTGACAGAGAAGGAGAAAGAAGAACGAGAGGAGGAGAGGAGGAGAGGAGGAGAGGAGGAGAAGGAGGAGAAGGAGGAGAATGAGGAGAAGGAGGAGAAGGAGGAGAATGAGGAGAATGAGGAGAAGGAGGAGAAGGAGGAGAAGGAGGAGAAGGAGGAGGAGGAGGAGGAGGAGGAGGAGGAGGAGGAGGAGGAGGAGGAGGAGGAGGAGGAGGAGGAGGAGGAGGAGGAGGAGGAGGAGAAACGCAGACCGTCATGCGCCCACCGGCCTGATTCTCCGCATACAGGAACCTCTTCCAGTGCCCATTACGAATTCTCCCTGCGTTTCATGTAACCTTTTTTCTTCCCCCTCCTCTCCTTCCCACCCTCTCTCATCTTTCTTCCTTCCCCTCTCCCACCCACACCCTCTCTCTTCTTTCTCTTCCTCTCTCTCTCTCCCTACCACCCTCTCTCTTCTCTCTTCCTACTCTTCTCCCACCCACACCCTCTCTCTCCCCTCTCTTCCTACCCTTCTCCCTTCCCCTCCCCTCCCCTTTTTCATGACCTGTTCTATGTGCCCCAAATCCCCCCCCCCCCAAAAAAAAAAAAAAAAAAAAAAAAACCCTCCCTCCGTCCTTTCCTCTGCCGTTACTTTCGGTGATATGATGAGTGATTGGGAGTAAAGTGGCGGTTGCGTAATCTTTATTTCTCTGTCTCGTTTCCTCGTTGTTTCGTTTTATCTTTTTTTTTATTTGTTTACTTTCGTCTGTGTTTTTATTTTTCTGTTTGTTGTTCTCCTCTTGTTCTTCCTCCTCCTTCTCTTCCTCCTGTTCTTCTTCCTTCACTTCCTCCTCCATCTCCTCCTCCTCCTCCTCCTCCTCCTCTTCCTCCGGTTCTTCTTTTTCCTCCTCCTCCTCCTCCTCCTCCTCCTGTTTTTCCTCCTGATGCCCCTCCCTTTCTTCATCTTGCTGTCCCACCTTCTCTTCTTCCTCCCTTCCTCCTTCACTTCCTTCCTTCCTTCCTTCCTTCCTTCCTTCCTTCCTTCCTTCCTTCCTTCCTTCCCCAATCCATCCAATTAACCCCATCATCTCACCAATCAAGGAACAGTAATCGAGTTGGGGATTTAGCCGACGGAGACCTCGCCATTAGTATCACTATTACGACGGCCTTATTATTGGCGTTCAGAGTACAAGGCTAAGGGAAAGAGGGATGTTTGTCGCAAAAGGTGATGTAAACACAGTGACTGACGGCGGGCGTGCAGGGACACATCTCAAGTGATTGCGTCCGTGCATGATTTTGTGGAGGGGTGGGGGTGAGGGACAAGGAAGGAGAGGGGGAGGATAAGAAAGCTTTTTTGGTGCTGTAGAGAACGGAAAAAAGTAGAGAACGTTGATAGAGAGTGAGTGAGAGAGAGAGAGAGAGAGAGAGAGAGAGAGAGAGAGAGAGAGAGAGAGAGAGAGAGAGAGAGAGAGAGAGAGAGAGAGAGAGAGAGAGAGAGGAAAGGGGGGGGGGGGGATATGAAGTTATGGGAATTGGCGAGGGGTAGAATAAGAATTCAGAGAACGACCAACATATAACTGTTAAAGTCATGTAGACCGGTTGTAGCGAAGGGTGCACCAGAGAGAGAGAGAGAGAGAGAGAGAGAGAGAGAGAGAGAGAGAGAGAGAGAGAGAGAGAGAGAGAGAGAGAGAGAGAGAGAGAGGGAGAGAGAGAGGGAGAGCGAGGCTTGATTTGGTCGAAAGGATAAAGGAGAGGAGGAACACTTCTCCCTCATCAGGGTTAAGGGGAAGGGTGGAGAGATGAGGAGGAAGGGAGAGGGTGAAGGAGGAAGGGAGAAGGTGAAGGGGGGAAGGGAGAGGGGGATGGAGGAAGGGAGAGTGTAGAAGGAAGGGAGAGGGTGAAGGAGGAAGGGAGAGAGTAGAAGGAAGGGAGAGGGTGAAGGAGGAAGGGAGAGAGTAGAAGGAAGGGAGAGGGTGAAGGAGGAAGGGAGAGAGTAGAAGGAAGGGAGAGGGTGAAGGAGGAAGGGAGAGAGTAGAAGGAAGGGAGAGGGTGAAGGAGGAAGGGAGAGAGTAGAAGGAAGGGAGAGGGTGAAGGAGGAAGGGAGAGAGTAGAAGGAAGGGAGAGGGTGAAGGAGGAAGGGAGAGAGTAGAAGGAAGGGAGAGGGTGAAGGAGGAAGGGAGAGAGTAGAAGGAAGGGAGAGGGTGAAGGAGGAAGGGAGAGTGTAGAAGGAAGGGAGAGGAGGAAGGAGGAAAGGAGAAGGTGAAGGAGGAAGGGAGAGGGTGAAGTAAAAAGGGGGAATGGGGAAGGGAGATATTAGAAAGAAAGGAGAGGAGGAAGGAGGTAAGGAGAGGGTAAAGGAAAAGGGTGAAGGGAAAGGGAGAGATTAGAAGGGAGGAAGAGGGTGAAGGAGGAAGGGCGACGGGGAGTGGAGAGGGTGATGGAAGAAGGGAGAGAAGGAGGGAAGGCAAAGGAAGAAGGGGGAGGTGAAAAATAAAAGGTGGGAAAGCGGGGGGGAGAAGGAGGAAGGGAGAGGGTGAAAGAGCAACGGAGATGAAGGCGCTGAGGCATGCTTCGGAAACGGGTTTTATAAGGGTCAGAATTGACGTCACACTTGCCAAAGTACCGTCAGTCAGCAGCCGATATACTTGCGAAGCCTAATTAGTGTGAAACGGTTTTTCGTTGACGCTGCAGAAGGAGTTGTAGAGCCTCTTTCTGTCCCTCCCCCTTTCTTCCGCTCTTCCCTCAACCGTCTCCCCCCCCCCCCTCTCTCTCTCTCTCTCTCTCTCTCT
>NC_061819.1:5853138-5855638 GCF_019202785.1 Penaeus chinensis | reverse complement strand
ATCTGCATTTTTTTTTTTCATGTTTGGGAGATTGGTATGCAGATTTGGCCTCAGTGTCCCTCTCTATCCCCGTCTGTCTATCTATTTCTATGTCTTTAATCTTTTTATCATCAATATCTGTTCCTCTCCTCTCCTCTCCTCTCCTCTCATTTTCGTGTATTTAAAAATCCAGAGGAGGGAATGCTTGATATTGTTTTGTTCCTTATCATCTCTCGGGCCGCAGAAATTTAAGGAACATTTACAGAACGTCATGAACATTTACAGAAATTCAGGGAACATGAATAGAGCTTAAAGGAACATTTACAGAACTTAAAGGAACATTTCCAGATATTGAAGGAACATTTACAGAAAATTAAGGAACGTTCCCTACCGAAATTTAAAGAACATTTTCAACCGAAGCCTATTTTGTGAAACTGTAGGCAGTCGTAACACGAACGAGTTTTGCGAAGTTCTTGTTTTTTGTCCTCATTTCCGTTTTTTATTCTTCTTTTTTTTTTGTTATCAGTCGGTAACCAGTAATGCGAACGAGTTTTTGGGGAGGGTAAACTTTTTTGTTTTATTTTCAGTGGATTAGGACGCCATCTTAAGGTGGTGTGTGTGTGTGTGTGTGTGTGTGTGTGTGTGTGTGTGTGTGTGTGTGTGTGTGTGTGTGTGTGTGTGTGTGTGTGTGAGTGTCAGAGAGAGAGAGAGAGAGAGAGAGAGAGAGAGAGAGAGAGAGAGAGAGAGAGAGAGAGAGAGAGAGAGAGAGAGAGAGAGAGAGAGAGAGAGAATTACAGACAGACAGACACAAAATTTTACGAAGAAAGAGAAGAAGACGTTTAAAAGTCTAAACAGAAGCTTTCTATCTCACAAAGTGGCGACTCGTAAACATACTTTGTACGAACTTCTCTGAACAGATATTTTATGCTCAGTTATCGTATGGACTTTTGCGATTTCAAAGATCTGCATGACAGTCAAATATGTACGTTGTGAAATTCTTGCCCCCAAGGTTTGCATCGCGCAGCACTCTTTTTTTTTTTCTTTTTTTTTTAGTCTAAATGAATTATTGATATAATCTTATATCTCGTGTTGTTTGTTTTCGGATCTGAGATTTGCATGACCTCATCAAGATTTAGTCGACATAGGGACTCGCGCATGACTCGCAGGCATCCGATGTGGTGTACACTGTATATTATGCACTGGCGCCCGGGCAGAATCAAGGTGAATGACAAAGACAACAGTCAAGGATAATTGGTGACAACCCCCCCCCCCCTCCTCCTCCTGCCTCGCTCGCCCCCATTTTAGGCCTCCTACCTGTCTCTCTCTCTCTCTCTCTCTCTCTCTCTCTCTCTCTCTCTCTCTCTCTCTCTCTCTCTCTCTCTCTCTCTCTCTCTCTCTCTCTCTGTCTCTCTGTCTCTTCTCTCTCTCTTCTCTCTCGTATCTCTCTTCTCTCTCTCTTCTCCCTCTCTCTTTCTTTCTTTCTTTCTTTCTTCCTCCCATCCCTCTCCCTCTCCCTCATTTTCTAATTTTCCTCCTGCCTCTCCCTCACTGCGTCCCTATCCCTATTCCTCTGCCGGTCCTCTTCCTCCCTCCTTCACTCTTTTTTTTCCATCCATCCATTCATCCATCCCGCTTTTTCCCATATTTTTTTCCCCGAAGCTCTTGATCACGATTTTTATTCTGTCTCCTTTATTCCTCCACTCCATCTTCTTTATCTTTTTACAATGATCCTTTCCGTCCTTGTGCTCAGCCTCATTTATCCTTCTTTCATTTTTTTCTACCCACTCTTCTTTTTGTTTCTTCTTCTTCTTCTCTTTTCGTTTTTTCTTAGTAGATGTTTTTGTTTTTTTTTTTTTGTTTTTCGTCTCATCATCTGTCTCTCGCTGGTCGATGCTCGTCTCGTCCTATTACCCGTCTTGTGCGCGGTATGTGGCATAGCTCTTTATTAGTGCAAGTACAGCCAGCTATTAAGGCTCAGTTTCCCTTCCTGGTCTGAGGTTTTAGCATCCCTCTTGGTGTGAGGTTGAGGTTGACTTGCTGTTCCCTGTAGGTTAATTTCTTCTGAGTGCCATTCTGTGGGGGGGGAGGGGGGGTATTCGTGTTGTGAGATTTGAGTGCGATTCTGTGGGTATTTTATTCGTGTTGTGAAGTTTGAGTGCCATTCTTTGTGTGTGTGTGTGGGGGGGGGGGGGTCTTGGTTTTGTGAAGTTTGAGTGCCATTCTGTGGGGTTTTTTTTTTACGTGTTGTGAGATTTGAGTGCCATTCTGTGGCGGGTTTCTTGGTTTTGTGAAGTTTGAGTGCCATTCTGTGCTGAGGTTTTGGGTGACATTCTCTGTAGTTGTTATAAGAGGGTTTGGGCGTTAGTATGTTATGTGAAGTCATGTACGGTTTAATGTCCGTTTGTTTAGTGTTGAGTTTGCTCTTAGAGACTGTAGTTTACTTGTTTCTGTAAATCTGTGGCCCCATGCCGTCGTATCTCTGTTTTGCGCCTTGTGGTTGTAGGCCTCGCACGTAAGAACT
>NC_061819.1:5835638-5843138 GCF_019202785.1 Penaeus chinensis | reverse complement strand
CAGATGCAGGTACCAAACAAAGACAAAAAGAGGAGAGGAAAAGTGCATTTAAACATATTATGAAATATTGCTGTTGATCCATATATCTAGTACCAGCCAATTTTTTTTTTTTTTTTTTTTATATAGCTTTATCCTTTTGTTGTTGAAGCTGCTGGGGTGCCATAAATTAACTTTTTTTGTATATATGCAAATGAGATGTGAACCATCTTGGCATTTTTCTAGCGAACTAATTCAGTAATGTTTGTCTGTTGGTTCGTAACAAGCCTTGCTATTTATCAACAAATAAATAGATAGGAGAAGAAAGTGAACGACACATACAGTAAAGAGTGTGAAAGCCATATTCAGATGCAGATTGGATTTCAGTAAAACATAAAAAAAAAAAAAAATTAATGTATTTATTCACATGATTTTCACTTCCTTGTTCTTGTGACCGTAGGCATAACACGGTGAATATTTCAGAAACGGTATTTGCAAGCTGTATTTGTAGTTCATATATATATATATATATATATATATATATGTATGCATGTAAATATATAAAGAGAGAGAGAAAGAAAGAGAGAGAGAGAGAGAGAGAAGAAGAGAGAGAGAGAGAGAGAAGAGAGAGAGAGAGAGAGAGAGAGAGAGAGAGAGAGAGAGAGAGAGAGAGAGAGAGAGAGAGAGAGAGAGAGAGAGAGAGAGAGAGAGACATATGTATATATAGATAAGTAGATGAATAGATAGATAAATATATATATACATATACATACATACATACATACATACATACATCTATAAATATATATATTGATATTTTTATTGACCCAGTAGGATATATTTATAAAATTGAAATAGGATAGCGAGTTTATCTTGGATACGCAGCAGCTTTAAGAAATCTGGCGGTCTTATCTCTGATATTTCAAATTCTCAATTACTTGACACAATGCTTGTGTTTATTCAGGTATATTGATATCTCTGAATGTGGTGGAATCTCACACGAAAGCGAGTTCGCGTGCATCACATTCCTGGTGCTTTTCCCGCGAATATTTGAAGTTTAATGCGATATATTTATCATGATCACTCAGCCGCAGGTAGATTTTACATCATGTTTACCTCAACGTGATTAGGTGTGCGTGCGGATCAAATTTGCAGCGTTTAAGTTGAGGGTAAACTTATCGAATGAAATTAGCTCTTTGTTTATTTTGTTGAGCGAGAGAGAGAGAGAGAGAGAGAGAGAGAGAGAGAGAGAGAGAGAGAGAGAGAGAGAGAGAGAGAGAGAGAGAGAGAGAGAGAGAGCGAGTATGTGTGTGTGTGTGTGTGTGTGTGTGTGTGTGTGTGTGTGTGTGTGTGTGTGTGTGTGTGTGTGTGTGTGTGTGTGTGTTTACTTCTCTAACGCCGTCATACATATTAGTACTTAACAACAGCCTGTATACGCGTAATTCGTTGTTTGTGCGAAAGAGCACTCACAACGTGCTTGTGTGTGCGTGCGTGCGTGAATGAGCGTGTGCGTGCACGTGTATGTATGTGTGCATGTGTATGTGTGTGTGTGCATGCGTTCATGTTCACACCACACGCTTCCACATGCGCTTACGAGGACGGACGCATAGCGCCTGATGACTGAAGGTGCCAAAGTGAGGAGGGAAAAAGATCAAGGCGTGCGGGCTCGCAAGGGAGACCAGATTCCCCACAACCGCTAGCTCTACAAGGTCCCCCGAGCTGTAAATGCCACGCCAGCGATTCCATGACTTCGGGGGGAGGACTTATGTTAAGTTCCCTTCTGGTGAATTCTGCGTAGTACGGCTGGTCGGCCGGTTAATCCTGATGTTCAGTCGTGTATATATTAAATGAGGATAATAAAAATTTCGAGGAAACTTACAAGATAATTTTTTTTTTCTTTTTTTCTTTTTTTTTTCATGTGGGATTGGGGTGGATTCCTTTGTGTTTTTGACACGTGTTCGGTCGATGTTTTCGGTGAATTGTCATTTCGGCCGACACCACGTGGTTTATTTTCGATAAGAAAGCTGATAAGGGGACTGGAGCGAATGGCAACTGTATAGGTATCTTGTGGCTTTTTGACACAATGCGTCTGTACTGCGTGTCGTCAGTCCGGGAGACAGGCAGACGAAGACAGACAGACAGACATACAGACAGACAGACGAAGACAGACACAGACAGACGAAGGCAGACATAGACAGACGAAGACAGACATAGACAGACATAGACAGACGAAGACAGACACAGACAGACGAAGGCAGACAGACACAGACAGACGAAGGCAGACACAGACAGACGAAGGCAGACAGACACAGACAGACGAAGACAGACACAGACACAGACAGACACAGACAGACATAGACAGACGAAGACAGACATAGACAGACGAAGACAGACATAGACAGACGAAGACAGACACAGACAGACGAAGACACAGACAGACGAAGACAGACACAGACAGACGAAGACAGACACAGACAGACACGGAAAAAGAGAGAGGGAGAGAGAAAGAGAGAGAGAGAGAAAGAGAGAGAGAGAGAGAAAGAGAGAGAGAGAGAGAAAGAGAGAGAGATAGAGAAAGAGAGAGAGAGAGAGAAAGAGAGAGAGAGAGAGAAAGAGAGAGAGAGAGAGAAGAGAGAGAGAGAGAGAGAGAGAGAGAGAGAGAGAGAGAGAGAGAGAGAGAGAGAGAGAGAGAGAGAGAGAGGAGAGAGAGAGAGAGAGAGAGAGAGAGAGAGAGAGAGAGAGAGAGAGAGAGAGAGAGAGAGAGAGAGAGAGAGAGGGAGGGAGAGAGGGAGGGAGAGAGGGAGGGGGAGAGAGAGAGAGAGAGAGAGAGAGAGAGAGAGAGAGAGAGAGAGAGAGAGAGAGAGAGAGAGAGAGAGAGAGAGAGAGAGAGAGAGAGAGAGAGAGAGAGAAGGAAAAGAGAGAGAGAGAGAGAGAGAGAGAGAGAGAGAGAGAGAGAGAGAGAGAGAGAGAGAGAGAGAGAGAGAGAGAGAGAGAGAGAGAGAGAGAGAGAGAGACTTACCAACTCGTTGACGCAGCTGGATTAGTCGAGTCTTGCCACATCGTGCAATTTGTTTTATTTTTTTATCGAAGGTGATCGATTAGATATGATTGTATATTCTGACTTCATTGTTAGGCTTTGTGCCCTATTGTTAAAATGTAGATGGACGGGGAAGGCTGTCCCTCTAAAACGGGCGTCGGAAGGAGAGGTCTTCCTGGGCGGTATTAGGTATTTACGCGTGGGCAACGACCGAGCACTTATTGTATTGTGACCTGACGTTTCTCACGTCCCCCTCACGTTCACACATTTCTGCTCGTGACACGGTCGTGAACAGCGCGCTTCGTCGGACGTCTGACTTCCAGCCCTCAAGTGATCAGCCACCAAGCGGGACCCAAGAGCCTCTGCAGTAAGAGTGCGAGAGAGGAAAGATTGTCCTAGTGGTCAGCAGCATCAGGCGTTGTTGCCAGGCGGTGCATTTTTGAGCCCTGTTGTGCGAGCTGAAGTCGCTCCTCCACCTCCTCTCTCTCTAGTCTGAGGCAGGACCCTGTCTTGGCCTCACTCCTTTCCGCTCGTGGCACCCGGGTTTTCTCTCACCGCGGAATATTTGGGAGAGAAAAGAAAGGATTAGCGTGTTGCCCCCCACTCGCCCTGCCTGGTGCTGGGTTAAGGGACCTGTGGCGAGACAGAAGAGTAAATCGAAAGCGAGGAAATAAAAGTGTTTGTGTGCAATTCTTGGAACTGTCCTAGTGAGTAGTTCCCCTGGTGTTGGATACACGAGGAACGGACGTGCTGTTGCTGCTGCAGCTGCAACACTTCCTTGCAAGGTCTCTAGTGGCGGTGTCAAGGAAGAGCTTTACCTTCGCTAGACCAATGGAGATTACTCTCTTAACGCTCATACAAGTAGGAGTCTTGGGTATAGTGTTTGGAAGTGTGAAAGTACTTCTCTTTGTGTGTTCATTTATAACCACAGGGACATCATGGATGGTGCAAGTAGTCCTGTTTTTACAGGATTTCCTCTTCCACCCATTATCTTTACTCCAGACATGTCACCGAGAAATCATGAGTCTAGCCCTATGGACGTGCCGGGTGCTGTGGAACACGGTGCTAGCGGGGACAAATCTGGTGCTAGCAGCCCTGGTGTGGACTTCCATTCCATCGGTTCAAAGGAAAGTCCTCTGAAAGGGAAGGGGGGGGCACTGCTGCACCATTTCTTGCACCCCCTCGATTACTACCACCAGCATCAGGCCAAAAGGAGAAGCCGCAATAATTCAATATGTAGTGACCAGGGTGATATAACCCTTGAACTTGCAAATGCTCATGCCCAAGGACAGGCACAGAAGGAAAAAGAAAAATTCCGCTCAAAGACACCTGACCCTCCGCGAATGCAGAGGCAGGAGAGAGAGAGATCCCGCACACCTGAACCATGGCCAGTCTATAGACCCCAAGCACGACAGCGACCACGCCCAAAAAACCTATTTATCCCAGTACCAAACCAGCCCCAGTCAAGAGGTAGTCCTGTGGTCACATCCTCAACAAAGGCAGAAGGGCCTTACTACAATCGAAGGGGCAGTGGTACTGAAAGCATTCCAAGTATAGCTAGTAGTGAGAGTGGCAGTAGCACAGGAAGCAGTAGTAGTTATACTGGTAGTGAAAGTGAGAGTGAGAGTGAAGAAGAAAAGCCTAAAACCTGGACATCTGGAGTACGGACTTTAGGACAGGAGTATAACCAAGTCTCGACTTCACCTGGCAAGGAGCAGGCATCTTCTCCCCCAGCCACCAGCCCCAGCATACAGGCAAAAAGACCATCCGTGAGTTTACCAATTGACCAAAATGCCCGGCCAAAATCACCCCATAATTTTCATTTCCCCTTTGACTACTTGTACAGAAGAAGCTCCCTTTCAAAGTCTTCACGTAGAGGCAGCATTGAATCTCCACTTGCACAGAACAGTTTTCCAGGACCAACTAGCCCCACTGAAACAAAAACTGATTCCCTTAAGGTGCCAAAACCCCACTCTCCCTTCAACTGGTATAGGAGAAGGTCCTTGTCAAAGTCCCCCAATAGGCCTCCCCATGCTCCTGTAGGGCAGACAACTAGCTCACCCACCAAGTCGCCCCAAATGCATCCAGCAGCTAAGAGTAGACTCAGCACACCAACGAGCGCAGCTTGTGATATCGAAGGCAATGCTTCCAAGGGTTATTCCTTCACTAAAACACAGTCTCTTTCGCACATTAAAAGATCCTCAGGGGAAGCACACGGAGAGAAAAAAGGTGACTCAGAAATAGATAGGGAAAATCAGGCAAAGGATATGGACAGCAGCTGGGAGAGTTTCTGGAGCGACAATCCAGATGGAAATGCGTTGAGTTCCAGGAAAGAGAAGCCTCAGAAGGGCATTGAAAAATCGTCATCGGTGGAAAAATTATATCACATATATGATCAGATTATCAAAGAAGGTAAAGTTCATATTTTTACCTGATATGGTGGTGGGCTTATTTTTCCTTTCCTTTTTTTTATGTTAAAGTTTTCATTGCATAGTTTCACTAGCCAGAACATTTTCTACTGTATTTATATTTTTCATATACATTTTATAGTATTTTTTATTCCTTGATGCACAAATTTCCATAACCTCCAATATAAAATCCATCAGAAAATTTTATTATGTCCTATGCACCAGGAAAAGTAATATGAATAAAGAATTAATGAAAGTATTCTGGAATGCAGACACTGATGTAGATACAATTGTCCATTAAATCCCAAAAGATTATCAGAAGACTTTTAAATCATCTTGCTTTTTTCTTTTGATAAAACAGTGCCAGGAACTATTGCTTGCATGTTCTTCAGCTTCACTTCAGCTAATTTCTTTATTGACCTTTGAAAAGCAATGCTTCCTAAGTTTTAGAAGTTCTAGAGAAGTTCATTACCCCTGTCTACCCCACATGTTTACTTTTATTTTTTGGGAATGAAACCCATTTAATTTATCTCTGGATATTACTTGTCTCTGTCTGTCTCTGTGTCTGTCTCTCCCTCTCTCCCTCTGTCTCTCCCTCTCTCCCTCTGTCTCTCCCTCTCTCCCTCTGTCTCTCTGTCTCTCTCTCCCTCTGTCTCTCTGTCTCTCTCTCCCTCTGTCTCTCCCTCTCCCTCTCTCCCTCTGTCTTTCCCTCTCTCCCTCTGTCTCTCTGTCTCTCCCTCCCTCTCTCCGTCTGTCTCTCCCTCCCTCCCTCTCTCCCTCCCTCCCTCCCTCCCTCTCTCCCTCCCTCTCTCCCTCCCTCTCTCCCTCCCTCTCTCCCTCCCTCTCTCCCTCCCTCTCTCCCTCCCTCTCTCCCTCTCTCCCTCCCTCCCTCCCTCCCTCCCTCCCTCCCTCCCTCCCTCCCTCCCTCCCTCCCTCCCTCCCTCCCTCCCTCCCTCCCTCCCTCTCTCCCTCTCTCCCTCTCTCCCTCTCTCCCTCTCTCCCTCTCTCCTCTCTCTCTCTCTCTCTCTCTCTCTCTCTTATCTTCTCTCTCTCTCTCTCTCTCTTTTTCCTTCTCTCTCTCTCTCTTTTTTTCCTTCTCTCTCTCTCTCTCTCTCTCTCTCTCTCTCTCTCTCTCTCTCTCTCTCTCTCTCTCTCTCTCTCTCTCTCTCTCTCTCTCTCTCTCTCTCAAGTTGTCACTTTATCATCATTAGTATCATCAATATCATATTTAGTTGTTATTAATATTATTTTCATCATCACTTACATCATCAGTATCATTATTTTTAGTTTTACTATTTTTTTGTTTTGTTATTATTTATTATAGTTAGACTATTATTGTATTATGAATATTCTTATTATTATGTTGTAATTAATTATTATGATATTTTTTTTTTTTTTTTTTTTTTTTTTTTTTTTTTTTTTTTTTTTTTTTTTTTTTTTTTTTTTTACTATTTGTCTTTATTATCAGTGATAGCAGTTACAGGACTTTTTTTTTTATACTGTTATATATGAAAATGAAAATAAGGGTACAATAAAAAAAAAAAAAAAAAAATGTAGCAACATTGCTTTTGTGAATGTCTCAAGTATTATCATTTTCTTGATATATTAGACTACTTGTAGTATTCGAGCTTTAGGGTAATTTTATTGATTGTAATAATATTGGTAACAAAAAATGGTTAGAATTTTTTGGTCACTTTAGGCTTGAATAGTAATAATTTGGATACAAGTAAGGAAATTTGTTGGAAGGATAAGCACAAACAGTGGTATTTTTTATCTATTTATTTATTCATTTTTATAAAAAATTATTTATTTTTGTATCTATAATCTATTATCAAGACTGCTGTGAATGAATGGCAATGAGTGTTGCGTGTTCAAGTATAATTCTAATAATTTGAATGATGCCTCCCACCTTATAAAAAAGAAAAAGAAAAATGTTATGATAATATGTTATTGTAAATATTCATGATTAAGATGATTGTAAAGTTGATAGTTAACTGTAATGATTTATAGTAAGGAGAATAATGATAGAAGTAATGAAGTTGAAAATAGTAAAATTAGTGGTACTTCCTTCTCTCCTTC
>NC_061819.1:5813138-5828138 GCF_019202785.1 Penaeus chinensis | reverse complement strand
TGAGTTGGCCAAGTTCTTCTTCTTCTTTTCTTCTTCTTCTTCTTCTTCTTCTTCTTCTTCTTCTTCTTCTTCTTCTTCTTCTTCTTCTTCTTCTTCTTCTTCTTCTTCTTCTTCTTCTTCATCTTTCTTCCTTTTTTTTTTTGTATGTGTGTGTCTGTGTCTGTGTCAGTCTGTCTGTTTGTCTGTCTGTCTGTCTCACACGCCTGTCTGTCCATCTGTTTGTTGATTATTTGTCTTCTAATATTTTGAAAGCTATGAGTAAGAAATAGCCTTTTTAAAATTCTAATCCACACCCATCAGTATAGTATATTTTTCTAAAGACAAAGAGCAGGAGAGAGGGAGAGGGCAGGAGAGAGGGAGAGGGCAAGCGAGAGGGAGAGGGCAGGAGAGAGGGAGAGGGCAGGAGAGAGGGAGAGGGCAGGAGAGAGGGAGAGGGCAGGTGAGGGGGAGAGGGCAGGAGAGAGGGAGAGGGCAGGAGAGAGGGAGAGGGCAGGAGAGAGGGAGAGGGCAGAAGAGAGGGAGAGGGCAGAAGAGAGGGAGAGGGCAGAAGAGAGGGAGAGGGCAGAAGAGAGGGAGAGGGCAGAAGAGAGGGAGAGGGCAGAAGAGAGGGAGAGGGCTAGAGAGAGGGAGAGGGCTAGAGAGAGGGAGAGGGCTAGAGAGAGGGAGAGGGCTAGAGAGAGGGAGAGGGCTAGAGAGAGGGAGAGGGCTTGAGAGAGAGAGAGAGAGAGAGAGAGAGAGAGAGAGAGAGAGAGAGAGAGAGAGAGAGAGAGAGAGAGAGAGAGAGAGAGAGAGTGAGTGAAAAGGAGTGTAAAGTGAAAGCCTTAAACCATGAGAATTCTTATTTCATACATACTACACTCATTCACAGAGGCAATACCAACAATTGAAGGCATATGATTGGTTCAAGAGACTTGGGGGTACCAAGCGAAATGGGGGAATGGAGAGGTTTCGGGGGCACATGTCATGTATTATAATTTTATACTTGCTATGTTCATTCACAAATAGAGAAGAGGTTGGGTCAACGATAGAGGCACTCATATGATTGGTTCAGGGAGGCAAGGGGTTACCAAGGGAATGGGAGGATGGGGGTGAGGGTTCTATATGCCATTCATTACAAGAATTTTGTATTACACTCGTACTTTTATACTCTATTCATTCACAAGAAGAAAACAGGTGGGAAGAAGGGGCAAAGGGGCAAAAGGGTAGGGAATGAGGTGTAGTAGGTTGAAATATGCTAAACAGTATCAGAAATACTTCCTCATACTCCATGCCTTCCAGTGACAGTGAGAAATTGTAGGCTCTGTTCTAATTTGATCCAATATTTCTTTGTGAAGATACACAACCATGGCTAATCTGACTTTTAGGGTTTAAACATTGAAGACATATCTTTTAAAACAATGGTTACCTTGACAGAATTAGTACCTATTCATTATGTGCAGTGAGTTTAAAATGGTTGAAAATTACTGGTCTCGAAAACCTGAAGTTTAATATTGAAATTTTAATTATATAAGTTAGGTTTTATGTGATGGTACATTTTGACTGGGAAGTATTTTATGAATTGGCTTTTGTGATTTTTCTCTTTAAAATAAAGTATAAGTGTAGAAAAGGAATGTTATTTTTATTCTGACTTTTGTGTGTGTGTGTGTGTGTTTTATGATATATATAAATGTGTTAAGTTACGGACAACTGAAGGATAGCAAGCATAGAAGATAGGCATATAGTACTGAGTATTGTTGGTATGGAGTGGGCTGAGGCCTGATCTTAAGTCCTTTGGCTGAGTATCTGTATGTAATGTATGTTTAATGCTTCAAGTATGATTGACAGCAATTGTTGTAAAATAATACCTGGGATGCAAAGGAAAGAGCATGGCAGTTATCGTTTTGTGCACCTATTAATTCAGATTGAATTGCCCACTCTTACAAGTCAATCATTTCAACAGATGTTTATGACCAATAGTTTTGATAATTTGCCTAAGTGGCAAATGTAATTTGGCTACTGTATGCAGAGATGAGGAACATGAAAATTAAATCACTGAATTATTAGAGTAGTAAAAAGAAGGTAAAAGAGATGAAACTGATGAAAATGATAACTTATGATAGATAATATGAAATTGTTGAAGAGAGTGATAGAGACAAAGATTTGGGAATAAGAATATTTGATGTGGGGGGTCCACACAGTATATGTAGGCCAATGTAAAATGAATGATACTTGATATTACTAGTGAAGAGATTGATCATTTCTAAAACCTTTGTTTGACTAAAAAATAATTTAATTTGAGCATATAAAAAAAAAGCCACACCAATAGATAAGTGACTAAAAGTAACTGTAGAGAGTAAACATGTCAGCTGTTGGTGTGCTTAACCATGTCTGATATCTCACCAGGTGATTCGTAATGTTTGACAGTGATTTCTGGCTGTGGAACTGATAATACGGGCAGATATAGGATCATCTTTATTTATTTTAAATACCATAATAAGTAATATACAAGGAAAAGTAGGCCTAATCGTTTATCTTTAATTTTAGGGGTCCAAACTTTGTCTGGCTGGATGCACATGTCGCTCAAAAACTGTTCTGCCCTCGGGTTAACCCTTCCAAGTTGCTGATGTAAAATTATGCTTTGCATTTCATTTGCATGTCTAGACAGGAAATAACACATTTGAAAGGGTGGATGGGTACTGAAACACCATCTGGCACATCTTAGCTCCACTCTTAGTGCCTGAGAATAGTAGTGGCACATTGAGTGCAAATGTAAAAGTTAATCATGACCTTGGGACTCATATGGTCAGTCATGTCTTTCTACATGATTGCTTCTAAGGGTTGCATAGTACTATCTATTCAGGCCCTATAGGAGTTTTTATGGTATTGTGTTAGTTTATGCTAATAGCTAAAAGAAAAAAAATCCTGATAATACAGGATTGCCTGAACTATGCTATGGTTTTAGTTTGGTAAAAATGATCTTATTTGGAAGTGCTTGAAAACCTTGTAAAGAAAAGAGTTTCTCCTTTTAATTGTACACATTTAAACTGAAAAATTGATTCCTTTTGTTTTTAAACTTGCAATATATTTAAGCTTGTTTCTATTTTTTCTCTCTTTTTCAGTTACCTGCAGCAGACCCATTCTTGGAGAACATCAGTAGGAGTGACTTAGGTATGTATATAATTATTCTATTTCATTCTTCTGAGTTTACTTTGGCACTTCACCTTACCTCAGTTTATTCATATATTCTGTCCTCTCCTTCTCCTCTGCTCACCTTTAGTCTTTCCAACCCCCTCACTTTCTTTCTCTCCCTTCTCCCTCACCACACCCCGTATCATTTTATTACCTTCTCATTTCTTACCCTGTCAGTCTCCCATTCTCTCTTTTTATCCACACACAAATCTGTCTTAGTTGTGTACTGATTGAATACTTATTTGTCTGTATGTCAGCCTTAATCTCTTCCCCACTCTTTTGTGTCCTCCTCTCTCCCTTCTTTTTTATTTCTCCTCCTCACTTCCTCTTGAGTACATTCAATAAACTTCTTTTAATGACCATGGGTTTTTGTACATGTACATCAGCCACTCAAGTGAAAAATTAGAATCGCTGGAAGTGTATTTTTCCCACACTGGCATTTTGGCTGCAGCATACATAACTTTCCAGGGAATGAGGTTAAAAAGAGACCTTAAGTCTAGTTTTGAGGGTTGTAACATTTGACTGCAGTCAGGGTCAAACAAGTGAACAACTGTATAGTGCAGACAACATAGAGCAGTGGCACTTACACTTGTCATTCAGGATTTCAACTCTGTTCATCATGGCAAGAATAGGTGCCATTTAGCATTAGTGGGTTATTATTTAGGTTTGTCACTATTTGATTGGTATTTAGATGTTTGAATAAAGACTATTGAAAGTTTGATAATTATGTTTAGGACTTTTCTGTTCTTGAAACTGTACTTTAGGATGGCATTCAACTTAGCTGTTGTTAGAAAGTCATCCCGTGTTCTATGTAGATGCAGCCTGTATATATTACACTATCAAAGAAGGGTATGGGACGCATTCATGAATGATATTAGTACTTCCCGTACTCACATGATCTTGGCTCCTTCCCAGGAAAAATCAGGTCAAGATTCTGACCACAGTGATAGCTCCAGTATTAGAGATTCTTGATATTTCTTTTGTTTATCAAGATTGGTAATTAATGTTTTGTTGTTGTTTTGCTCATTTCCTTTGGCACTCTCTTGAACATATTTGATGCTTTTCCAAGTAGAATATCTGGGGATTCACTCTTACTAACTGGATAAGGCTTTAAGATTATGTAATACTCAATAGTTCTTCTTCTTTTTTTTTCTTTTTTCTTATTTTGGTAGTCTCAATCAGGAAGTCAGGGCATAGTTTATACATTTTTTGTTGGTTTTTGGAATTTTGTTTATTGTAGCACCAAAAGAGAAGAGAGATTAGGAGTTTAGAATAAAGGGATTAATTTTAAAGTAGGAAATAATTTGAATTTCTTTTCTTTCTGGTCTTGTCTTACCTTGTCTTTAATTATAGATTCACGAAACACATACCCATGTGTAATTTGTTATTTTTTTTTTTAAACTATCACTAGCATTTCCTCTGATCTAAAGGGTGCCAAACTCTTGGTTGGCAGAGTGACAACCTGTTACTGGGATAATTGTGTGAGGGTGTATGTCTGTGTCTGCACCAGTGTCTGTGCCTGTGTCTGTATATTTCTCTCTTCCCTTTGACTCTTCATTTATCTATATGCATTTGTATGTATGTACATATGCTTGCAAAATGTGATGAAAGGAAGATGAGACTTGTACGCATATTACTGGAAGTATTTTTCATCTATTAAATATTGTGTAGGAAAAAAAGGCTGTGCAGGCACTTGGATAGAAAGTCTATAGAGGAGTCAGGTATTCTTTATTATAACTGTTATACTCTAGTTCTTAAAGAGCTCTTTTTATGAAGAATTATCTGTAGATAATCCTCATTTTTAATTTTATTTAAAATTTATGTAGAACAAAATAATGCTAAATATCTTTAGGCATACTTATGTTGAATATCACATTGCAGAAAAAGAGGTTATAAGTTACAGGTATTTGATGTGATACCAGATTTGGTGCCAAAAGTTTTAGCTACTTCTCCTGCTATTTATTTTCTTTTTACTTTTCTTATTTTTATACTCTGCGTTTATTTGATTTTTAAACTTGTTTTTTTTATTGATGAAAGTTCTATTTGACTTTGTCAAAGTTCTGCCTGCAAAAAGGAAATGTGGACTACTGTTTTCTTTCTTTTTCTTTTTTTTTTCTTTTTTCTTCTTCTTCTTCCACTGTCTTTTTTTTTTTTTCTTACTGTTTAGTCTTTTATATATTTTTGTTTGTTTGTTTGTTAGTTTTAGAAGGAAAATTTCTTCATTTGACAGATTTGATAGTATCTAAAATAACTATGTCCTCTCAAACAGACATGGAATACCATTCTACCAAATCGTGCCATTAACTCCTTTAATGTTTGGAGGGAATGGGGGAGGAGGAATAAGGGATAGGAAAAGGGAATAGGGGAAGAGGGGAAAAAAATATAATTGGATGCAGTGAAGGTATACAAGATTGAAGCAGAGTTGGCACCTTCCCTGGGCCCGCCTGTTGCCCCTCTGGGGTCTATTTTTATCCAAACTGCCTTAGATCTCTTGGGTGTGGCTAAGGCTTTGGCTTCATTACATCAGCTAATCAAACATTTTATGGAGTTTGTAATTAGTCTAGACTTTTTTTTCTGGTATTTTGTTTGAGTAGGTTATGGTTTCTCATTTTGTATTAGGGTATTTTGATGTAATGATGTTATCCATGGTGTGTTGTTTGAAGTAATAGATTAAGAATTTCAAATTACATTTTCTTTTTTGGATACGAAATTTCTTCATCCATCTTCAAGTGACAGCACTTTTTTTGTGTCCTGTGGGGAAAATAAACACTAAAAAAGAGGAAATAAAAAGCAAGGGGAGACAGTGGCAGGTGCCAAGGGTGAGTGGGTGAAGGTGTAAGGAGACGGGCAGAGAGCCAGTGTGTGTGTGGCTGCCACTGGTGGTTGTGGAAGGTCCCCCTTCACGCTCACAGTCACTCTCGATCGTATTGCTTTTGTTCTGTCTCTGCCGTTTGCTCATGTGTTTTTTGCCAGTCTTAGGGAGGGACATATCAGAAGATTCACATATGAGGCAGGAGTGAACACGAAACAGTTGTATAAAGTTTAGTTTACTGACGAACCAAGTTTATTTGTGGCTGTATTCATTGTTATTGTAGTGTAAAGGACATCGGAAATGGAAATGACTTAATTCTGAAATTGAAGATGTTTTATTTAGATAATGGATAGACCTCTAAGGATGCAAAAAAGATTTGTTTCATGTTGAAACATTATTTTGTAACATAAGAAAAAGTGTGCTATCACCAGTAAACCAAAGAAATCTTTAGTGTCAGCTGTCATGACCAGAAAGAGATTTTCAACCAACACATAGGTCATACAGTAAGAGTTTCATGTGAACATTCCCTGTTAAGTGCCAAAAAATAACATTAATTCACCATATATACGTGGAGAGCTTTTAAGCGCAATGGCTATGTGTTTGTATACCTATAGTAACTACCTGACTCCATTCTTTGATGATGACGAGTCAGAATATCCCTTGTCACTTATCAAGGTATTTGAGCCTGTTCACCGGGCTGATACTGATGAATTCCTCAACTCGATAAAAGAAGGTAAATTTTGGTTTCATTTTGGAAATTTTGGCTAATACGAGGTAGAGGGTATTTCTAGGGTGACGTTTCTCTTCTTTTTCTTTTTCTTTGTTCGTATGATTTATCTTCATTAGCAAGGTTGCTTGCTTGCTTGCCTGCTTTTTTTTTTCTTCTTCTTTCTTTTCTTTTCTTTTCTTTTCTTTTCTTTTCCCCATACATGTTTTTTTCTCCAGTATATAGCTATGGACAGGTTGAAAATATTATGAGACTTCAACCCTTAAAGCTAAGTCTTTTGCTGCAACTCATTTCACAGACACAATAAAACCCAAATAAAATGTGTAAATAGCTTATTATATATATATTTTATGCAACTGCAGACAGCAATGGAAAAGCTTATCTGGGTATAAACATTTTCTATTTTTCATTCAGGAACCATTTGAATTGGCATCCAGAACAATTTGGCAAATTTAGAATAAGTATTTGAGCCCTGATATGTAGTTTAATTGTTTGTTGTATATTGACACAACAGAGTTTCTTTTGTTGACATCATCAAGTGTAAAACATCTTTGATTTAATTCAAAATATCATTTGGGTGTTCCTTTTTCTCCATTTTATTGTGTAAGGTAAAATGTATACATAAATATGATTGCTTTAATCAGATGATATTATTTCTCCTATCTGTTTCATGACAAGAGTACATGAAAAATACAATACAAAATAGCTGGTATTAGGAGAATATCCTTTGCAGTTAATTAAAGAATACTGTGAAGACTGTAAGAGGGCTAGACTTTGTTAAAGCAAAAGAATGTATCAGAGGTTACTTGGCTGAAGGGCAGACAAGGTCATGCTTCAAGCAGATAGGGAATTCTGCCAAATAAAGTGTGAGGTGATGAAATAGTGCTCTGGAGCCTATAAAGATAAAATCCAAGTTATCTTCTAATAATATAGGTGATTAAGATCATAATTTTTGATGAATTTTTGTGGGAAATCAGTTAATAAACCGTTCCCAGTGTGAAACACTGACCAGAAATATTGTAGTGTTAAATCACAAGTGATTCACCAGATTTTCTCCAGTGCTCTCAATTGTTTACTGTTAATATTCATAAGGTTCAAAAAACTGTAAATATTGTGCACATTCTCCTATAATGGATGCTTATTAGGAAATATAGTGAATTCATTGTCTATGAGTAGTTAAATGAACAGGATATAAAAGTTGGTGCTAATGTGTATATATTAAATTTCTTTAAAGTATATGTACTCTTATTCCTGATTTATAAATATACGACTATTGTAATTCTTTAACAGAGTAAGATATGAATATATATATTGTCAAAATTTCTTATGTAAACAAGTTCTGCTAAATCAGAACATTGTAAAGCATATTATAAGACAAAGGCAGTAGAAGATCTCTATAAAATATTATTTTTCATGATTTGTCAATGAACCACATGACCTAACTTTTGACAAGCACTAGAAGTCTGTGTTTGCCATAGGTCAGCCAGTCAATAATTCTTGGCACTGTACGTAACATTACTTTTTTTTTCTTCTTCTTTTCTTTTCTTCTTTTTTATGATAGCTACCTCTCAGAGTCTTCTCAGAAACTCTCAAGGGTATATTCCATTCTTAGAACAATTTTATAAGATCTGTCTCTCTCTTGTTGCGATTCAGTGACAGTCGGAATCCACTAGCAAGAGATTAAGTAATCTTATTTCCACTATTATTAGATGTAAAGGCCACATTATGTGCCAAGGTGTTGGTTGGCAATATACTGTTCTGTTACTGGGTTAATACGGTGTGCATGTGCGCACATTTATTACTTTGTTAGATATTTATACCTTGTTGAATGTGATTTTTGGTATAAAAGGAGGCTGTAGTGTCCATAAGTGCAAATATCAAAAGGAAGACCAATTTAAAGGATGGATTATAATTCAAACAAAATGTTTCATACAAACAGACTGAATTGTGTCATTTTTTGTTTGTAGGGAGGTGTATTTTCAGATATGGCAACCATGGATTTGATTGAAAGATCAAAGTTCCATTTTTCTTATTTATTTTCTAGATAATAGCTGGTAAAACTAAATAGTTTTTTTTATTTCCTGCTTTCTCTTTTCAAATCTGTTTTGTCTTTTAATTACATTTAATTTTGCAACTCATGCAGTGGCCCATGATTTCCCTACTAACAATTTTTATCTTCTCTGTCTCACTTTACAGAACAAGATGAATCACAGATCTTCGTCAAGTTCTTCAAGTTCCACCACACATACGACCTCATTCCTCTCAGTGCCAAGCTTGTGGTGTTTGACACGAAGTTACAGGTTAAGAAGGTAAGGTTTTATCTTTTTTTGTCATGCAAGGACAGAATTATAGTTTGCAATTGTCTTTTAATGCATTGTAGGAGACTCATATATCAATTTTAGTATATATTCTGTTAGTGCCAAGATTTCTTGCTTTCATAATGTGAGAGTCTTACAGAAATACTGTTGCAGCTACTCATAAATGGGAGTGTTCAATTTCAGTAAAAATAGAATATTTGTGCAACGTGTTGGATATACCACCCTGTAGTTACTTCCTTCATCTGTAAAGTTTTTAATGTGGGGTCATAAAGAGACTAATCTGTTAACCCATTGGCGACGGGTATAGAAAACTAAACACAAACTCTACGCTCTGGCGAACTTTGAGCGCGTGAATTCGGTACATCAAGCCGAATCATTGCCTCGGAGCGCTTTAGTGCGCCGCCGAGGTGGACAGCCGCACGCCACATTTCGAGCGTATTGTTATGACGCCTATAGGCGTGACCCGTTGCCATTGGGTTAATTATTAATCTGATATGTGATGCACACACAATTCTTGGGCAACTACAATTTAAAGCATTTCTGTGGGGAGGTTTAAGTCATGCAACAGAAATTTTGTCTTAAATAGCATAGAAGACCTTGTCTAGAACTGCAAGCATAATTATTATTTTTCTTTTTTACTCCCAAAAGTCTTAATCTGTTTTTCCCTCATTTCAGGCATTCTTTGCTTTAGTGTATAATGGCGTACGAGCTGCCCCGCTCTGGGACTCCACTCGGCAGCAGTTTGTGGGCATGCTGACCATCACCGACTTTATCCGCATCCTGCAGAACTTTTACCAGTCGCCAAATCGTAAGATGGAAGAACTGGAGGATCACAGGCTAGAGACATGGCGCAGTGAGTTTTACCCCTCATTTTCTTGTGTTAAAGTTGAATACACAGGCACTCAGGCACTTGAATTCCATAACAAATTACAGGATATGGCTACAGATTTTTCATTGGGTGCACGTATCTCAGAGGATTGATATATGTAGAAGATAGGAATTCATTAGTTGTAGCTCGTTTATTGTATATATATTCATGTTGATCAGTTATTTCTATTGTATAGAAAGATATTTAAAACACAAAGTATTTAGAAAAGTGCATTGTAAGATATTGTATTTCTTACAGCTGTACTGAAGGATGAGTCTCGCCCTCTGATCAGCATCCGGCCAGACGAGTCGCTATATGTTGCAATTCGCTCACTCATTCATCATAAGATTCACCGCCTACCTGTTATAGATCCTGTCACTGGCAACGTTCTTTATATTGTAACACACAAGCGCATTCTCAAGTTCCTCTACCTCTATGTAAGTAATAGTGGAAATTTGTTTACTTATATTTCATTCTAGTTATAGACGTTAAGGAGAGTGGTATTTGTAATCGGTTTCATTGTCATAGTCCTTTTTCTTTCTTCATATCCCTACTTCTCTCTTCTCCTCTCATTTTTTCTCCTACCATGTCTTCTATTCATATCGTGATGTATCAGATTACAATCCTATTGAAGATCCACACATAACATTGTCCGTTTATGATTATACCTCTTTATTTTCCAGATAAACGAGCTGCCCAAGCCGTCCATCCTGCAGAAACCGCTGCGGGATATGAATATTGGCACCTACACTAACATACAGACAGCCAGCCAGGACACACTGATCATTGAAGCCCTGAACCAGTTTGTCAAACACAGAGTGTCTGCTCTGCCCATTGTCGATGCACAAGGAAAACTTGTGGATATTTATGCTAAATTTGATGTTATTGTAAGTTTGGCTCATTATTCTTTATATGTTTTCATGCATTAATTTCGCTTGATAATATAAAGGCATTAATTATGTGAAAATAATTTAAAGGTATTTTATGAAAGTATGTAAATTAAAATTCTCTCTCTCTCTCTCTCTCTCTCTCTCTCTCTCTCTCTCTCTCTCTCTCTCTCTCTCTCTCTCTCTCTCTCTCTCTCTCTCTCTCTCTCTTTTTCTCTTTCTCTTTTTTCATATTTGTTTCATCTTTTTTAGAATCTTGCTGCTGAAGGAACATACAACAACTTGGACGTGACACTGCGCAAAGCCAATGAGTACCGTAACGAATGGTTTGAACAAGTTCACCGATGCACACTGGATGAGACACTAGAGACAGTCATGGAACGCATAGTGAGAGCGGAAGTCCACCGTCTTGTGGTGGTCGATGAAGAAGGCAGAGTTGTTGGTGTGATTTCCCTCTCTGATATTCTCAAGGAGCTTGTACTCAAACCTTGCAGTAAGTATATGAAGGTGTTTTCAGTGAGATAAATAGGTTGATGAATCTTTTAAGGAGTTAGAGAAAGTTGGTTGGGTGTGTGCTACACTGAACATAATGCAGTTCAAAATGCTTTAACATTCAGGAGCAATGTGGGTTAATAAGCCATCAGCTTTTTTGTGTGTGTCAATACAGAGTTTTGAGAAATAACATGTTGGCATAGAATTAAAGCAGAGATCTCATCAATGTATCCAACAAATATATTTGATTACTTGCCTCCTTTATTATGAAAGCTCATAACAAAATTGTCAGCTGATTTTGTGGTCTTCCCCTTTGGTCTAAACTTTTATTTTAACCCAATGGCGCCGGGTATAGCAAATTAAAAAAAACTCTACGCTCTGGCGAACGGCGGCAGCGCGCCGACTCTGAGCGCGTGATATCGGTCCATCAAGCCGAATCATTGCCTCAGGGCGTTTTGGCGCGGCGCCGCTGTGGACAGCCGCACGCCTCACATCGTGCGTATTGTTATGACGGCGATAGCCGTGACCCGTCGCCATTGGGTTAAGACATGACTCTAAAATTAAAGGATCTATTAAAAAAAAAAAAAAAAAAACTTCAAAAAAAGATTTTAGTTTCAAATGTGTAGCTCAAAAATTAAGAAAAAATTCAGATGGTCCCCATAAGCTTCTAATGACAGTGTCAGAAATTTCTGTGTGTCACTCATTCCGATAAGTTCAGGCAACAGTCTAGCCTTTTGGCCAGGGAGTTTGCTGGGGATATCAGAACTTCCCATTCAACTTGCTTTAGTGAGTCATGATGCCAATATCCATACCCATGATGAGTTGCTTTTTCATGATGGCTATAAGAGGCTAATCCATTGGTAGTGGGTGACTAAATTTCATGTCATGGCAAATAATCATAGATGGCATGTGATGTTTCATCACTTACTGAGACCATCAAGGAACTGACAAGTGACACTTTGATTTGACTCTGCCCCTCATTTATTGGGTGTAGGTAATGGCATAAAAAGAAACATTTTTAAAACAAGATTAGACATTTTAAAAATAATTAATGTATTAATTTTGACCATCTAAAGGCCACCAAAAGTATTATATGACACATTTGAAAAGGGGGCAGCACCTAGACAGATTCATGTCTTTTTACCACATGTGTTCTTAAGCTCTGAAGGTTAAATTATACATAGCTATTTTAAGTGTTCCATGAAAATGTAAACTCACTTATCATTTTAATCAGAATTATTTTCAATTTATAGAGACAGATTTTTCAAAATAATCAAAGAAGTAAGGTGTTTGAAGGAGACAAAGGAGAAAGTAGGGTGGAAGTTGCTAAATGCATACAGGTTTCCTGCCTATTTCAATAATTCACCATTGTTTGAGTTGTAATTTTAAGATGTTTATAACTAACAACCTGTATGAAGATCAATCATGTAAAATAGTTCAACAGTAAAATGAGATTTGTCAACTTGAGTGCACTTCTTAAGAATCTGTAGAGGCAAGCCTCTGGCAACAGCACAGTAGCATTGGCAGTGTTGCTGTTGCAAGTGAGGTTTGAAAGTGTCATTAGTGAAGACCAGTAATGCCTAAAAGTGTCTTATGACATTTTTTTGCCATAGGAAATAATGCCTCTAATCACTGGGATGAGACCTTATGCATATTAAAACACAGGGCAGTGTGCACCAGCGAACACCTGTCCTCTGACTTTACAAAACAAAAAAGTTCCTGTTACTGGATTATGGAAAATTATGCTCATCTTAAAAGTAGAATATATGTATATTCTCTTTCTCTCTTGTCTTTATCTCTCTCTTGTGTATTCACTTAATAGCTATATAACAAGTTTTACTTTTGCATTGCAGAAGATACAGAGCCTAATGGACTACAGTCAACCACTGTGTCACAGATGGAAGTTACACTCACAACTTCAGACTTGTCAACTTCCCCCACAAAACCCTCAACTGAGGATGGCATGGATCCCTCCACTGAGGTTTCCCAGGACTCCTCAGAAAATTCCCCAGCCGAGCTGAATATCAAGGAGGTTGAAGTGACTCCACCAGCAGACGTCAACATTAGCGTTGTGCGCAAAACAGAGAGTGAGGATAGTGTGGAGGGAAAGTGGAGCAGTGATGACCGACTTAGTCAACACTGCAGCAGCAGCAGTGGAAAGGTGGACCAGGATGCTGCTAAGGCATCTCCAGCAGACAGTGAGGAAGACGAAGGTCGCTACAGTATGGGGGATGCAGATGATCCTCCCCAGGCAGAGGTCATTCCTATTACAGGATGAGATGATGAGGATTGAATGTGTAAATAGTATTGGCTTTGGATATGTTCATGTGAACTATATATACACATAAATATGGAATGTGTGTGTGTATGTATATATATATATATATATATATATATATATATATATATATATATGCATCTGTATGTGTATACACATACACATACATACACATACATACACATATACACATAACCATATATATACATCAACACACACATATACATACACATACACACATACATACACATACATACACATACATACACATACATACACATACATACACATACATACACATACATATACATACATATACATACATATACATACACATACATACACATACATATACATACATATACATACATACACACACACACACCTACACCTACACCTACACCTACACCTACACCTACACACACACACCTACATACATACACCTACATACATACACACACCTACATACATACATACATACATACATACATACATACATATATATATGAGTGTGTGTGTCTGTAATGTATATGTATATACACATATATATGAATACATTAAAATAATGAGAGAAAATAGTGTATATGCCTTCATTATCACTGCATAACGTTTAACACATAAAGATGCATCCAGCCATAGTATGACTGTACTATATTCAAGTCACTTCCAATGCTTTTGGGATGATGCAATATTTAAGTGCAACAAGTGAGGCCAGATAGACAAAATTTCTTTCAAATTGAAAAACTCTTTTTGAAAATGAAGTGTAACATGTATTTTTATTTTTTATTTTGTTTTTTTCTATCCATCATTTTCTTTTCTCTTTTTTTTTTCCTCTCTCTTTTTTTTTAAGCATATCAGGTAAGACAAGTAGGTCTTGATCAGCCTTGCTAAACAGTTTTGCGCTAGTGATCTCTTCCTCATAGGCCATTAAGCATGGTTAACTCAAAAGTTGCTAGGCAAAGCAGCATCCACTTGTAGAGGCACAGTAATAATAATAATAATAATAATATTAATAATAATAATAATAATAATAATAATAATATAACTATACAAGATGTGATATGCAGGCACACTTTAGGTAGCCAACCCCCCTTGCCTAGCACCAGTTCTTTCTCACTATATCTGCTAGAAGTGTGACTGCTGCAGGGTGTAATGATGAGATGTGGCTAGCTAAAAGTAGGAAAGAGCTACAGGATAGAATTTTAATGATCTTTTCATGAAATCAGCACTCATAGAAGTGTTCGCAAGAATTGTACCATTTATTGCTTTCCAAGGTACTGTTATCAGCTCTGCTATTGCTTTTATCATTGGATGTATGGGATATATATTGTTCAGTAGTAAGAGTTTAAAAAGATATTTGTGTCTGTTAAACAAACGTTTGTTGATTGAAGGTTATACATATGTTATATTAATATGACCATGAAATTAAGCCTCAGTGAGGTGTCAGGCA
>NC_061819.1:5793138-5798138 GCF_019202785.1 Penaeus chinensis | reverse complement strand
AGTTTATAGACATTAGCTTCCCCTGTTATTCTTTACTTTTGTATTAAGTTTTGACATTTCCATATCATAGTTATCTTTATTTCATCTGAATATAAATTTTATGCCATAAACTTGATTTTTATTTTTGTCCTTCATTTGCCTCAGAGTTGGGAGCGGTTTAAGATTTTTTGTTATCTACTTATTTATTTACGTATTTTAGATATTTGTTTTAACCTTTCTCAACAGTTCAAAGTGTATGATACTATAGTTCTCATATTCTTTTTTTGAGTTCATTGATTAACTGTTTAATGAAACAGTTAATTCAGTTCTCCAGGGTTGCTTAAAGACTGGTGTTTCAGAAATTATTATTTATAGTATTATCTTTTTCCCCTGACCCATAGACTAGCTGTTGCTATCAACTAGAATTTATAAGAATTATAGCTTTCTTTTAGTTCCTCCTTCTTGCTTCTCTGAACAAATGACACCATGTACAAATTAGGATGAACAATCAGCATAGAATAAAAATAACAGCTTCTCAGAATGTGACTTCAAAAAATGTAAAAATGTGTAGCTCACATAAGTTAGTTCTGTTATAGGTAAAAACCATTTATCAGCTTTACTATTTTTATAGTCACTGTTGCTAGTTGATAAGTTGTCTTCATAATCCAAATATTTTGAAAAGATAGATGAAGATATTGGGATTTTACGAAAGTTGTTAGTTTATTTTTGAGAGCGTGTTTTATTCACTTTTGTCCCTCAAAACTTTGTAAATGGTCAACTTTCCCATGCTAAGTCAAGCAGTAAATACACTAACAAGCAGGTAAACAGGAACATGCAACTTTACGAATAGCATTTTGATATACTGATTTTTTTTTATTTAACAATGTGAAAGTCCTAACTAGTTGTAAAGGAAAGGCAGGGCTTATGGAGGAAAGCAAACCCACGACTCTGTAGTCTTAAATGGAATTAATTTTTCTGATTTGTAAATCTTATAACTTTTTTTCTTGTTTTTATGTGATATATTTTATAGGTTCCAAAGTCTGCACTGTAGGCTGATCCAAATTTTTACTGTCAGAAAAAATTTACTGAGCAGTTATACTGTCTACTTTGATTTTTGTCCCAGTGTGTACCATCTACCATGTCTATTGGTTTCTTATAATGTGTATTTTATATGTTGACAGAATTGGAAAGACAACTAAATAGTAATATTTGAAAAGAACTGTGAGGAAGATCTAATTTCTTTATTTTTATAAAGTTTTAATAAAACTACACTTAGTACATAACCTTTTGATTAGGTATCTATGATGAGAGGTTTTTGATGAATAAAATATGTAATGTGCAGTTCATATGCAGTTGAATTAAGCTACGATATTTTTTTATGTGCATTGCAGCCTTTCTCATCAATAAAATGATCTAATACTTGCCATTTTCTTTTAAGTAATTTTCTTATCATGTATAAATCAGGCCCACTGTGAGTAGTTTATTGCGTTTACACTCTCACGGCTGTGTTTTTATTGCTGTTGATATTGATGATAACATTATAATCATAGTGTCAATGATGAATTAATGTTAATAGCATTAGAATCCCCCCCCCAAAAAAAGAAAAATAAATAAATAAAAACAAGAGGAAAGAGGAGATTGTTTAAGGTTGTGTAAGACTTCACAAAAAAAACTACACTGGGTATTTTTTTTTTCTCATTTTTACTGTTACTGAAATATACAAGACATGAGCATATCCTGAAAGCATTTAAAGGCTTGAATATTTTATGATGATGATGACTGTAATTATTATAATTTATTCCCCCCCAATCCCTTGCCCGTTGTTGTCGTGGGGGGGCTTAGGACTCAGCCCTCGACTCAACAAATTTTGCATGGTCTTTTTTTCCCCCTCCTACTTTTTCCTTTCTGTTCCTTCACCAACCCCTTCTACTATCCACTTCCTAAGGTGTGAGAGCCGTGCTGAAAGGATGAAAGGCTGACTTTGTGCCAGTCCTGAACAGCCTGAGGGAGCCTGAGGTTAGTTGTCTAGCCCTTACCCCTCAAGCGACCCTGAGGGGTGGACCGTTTCTCTCCCCAACATACTCCAGTGAATAACCATTAACCATTAACCATACCAATGAGGCTTGCCTCTTCATCAAATAGCTCCACCAATTCAAACTCGCCCGATTCCCTGACCCCAGGCTCTCCTTTGACCAAGGCTCTGAGCACTGCAACTAATACCCCCTCCTCAATGCCGACTAATACAGTATCCACCCTAATCAACACCCCAGGAGACATTTCTACTCCCAACATGCTCAACTTCAACAACTATACCCCCACAACCTTCTTCATCAACTACCCCATCCTCCCTTATTACTACCTGTCCACCTCCCCATAACACTACCTCCCTCAACACTACTCCCTCTTCCACATGCTCCCGTCCTTCTACTACCCCCATCTCTACAAAATTCTTAAATAATCTATTTAGCCCAGCCAAATAGGACCGATTTTTCATGATCATTCCCACAACTTCTCACACTTTCTGCTTTGACAACCTGTTTTCATTCCTCAAATGCATATACATCCTTCACTTGATCTAACCCCAACCTTAACCCATTTACTCGTCAATTCCTTTCCCCAACTTTGACAACACCCTTCACTACCATTTACTATAGTGCTACATGACCTTAGATGTCTAGCACATTTATTTTGCTTTTAACCATTAACCATTAACCAGTATAATTTATTGTTATTATTATTATTGATTATTTTTTATTGTTATTACAACTGTAATTATGATTATTATTATAATAGTTATAATCATTATTATAATTACTACTACCACCACTACTACTACTATTTCTATTACTTCCCCCCCTGTTTCATGCCCATTGTTGTTGTAGAGGCGCATATAAGAAAGACTGATACCTAATGTTTGGGATCTCCCCTGCATTAGGTCTTAGCCTTGCTTCCAGCCAACTCCCTACTCCTTGCTTTCCTTCGCTCTACATCTTCTCCTCTCGGCCTTTTCTTTCTTTCTTTCTTTCTTTCTTTCTTTCTTTCTCCCCTTTTTCTTCTGTCCATTTCTAAGATGTGAGAGTAATGTTGAAAGTACAAAAGGCCGCCTTTGGGCCATACCATAGCCATCATGAGGACTGAGGGATGAACCGTTTCTCTTTCCCACATACTCCAAGGTTACCATGACCAGTAATGCATTTGTACCTTTACATCCTCCAGTCTTCTTCAATTTCTACCCTGATCTTGTGTATTGTTGTCGTAGGGGGGCTTAGGAGGCAGAGACTGAGACCCAATGATGGGGAACTCCCTGACTTTTGCATGGTCTTTTTTCCACTCATACTTTTCGTTTCAGTCCCTTCACCAATCCCTTCTACTATCCACCTCCTAAGGTGTGAGAGCCGTGCTGAAAAGGATGAAAGGCTGACTTTGTGCCAGTCCTGAACGGCCTTAGGGAGTCATGGGCACGGTATTCCCCTGCCTTACCTAGCCCTTACCCCTCAAGGGGACCCTGAGGGGTGGACTGTTTTTTTTTTTTTTTTTTTTTTATCTCCCCAACATACCCCAAGCTTACCATGGCCAATAATGAAGATGTGATCCCACTTTTAGGGGCAAATAGCCCCAATCCCGATTCCCTGACCCCAGGCTCTCCTTTGACCACGGCTCCGAACACTACAACAACTACCCCCTCCTCAATGTCTACTAGTACAGTATCCACCCTAATCAACACCCAGCCCCCAGGAGTTCCTTATGTAATGTTCCTCTTTCAGTCCCACACATTCTATTGTTATGCCCACGTTTTGAAGCAACCCGTACCTCAACTTTCTCCCTACATAGACCTCCCAACCTATCAGACATCCTTACAGAATCTCTCACTTTCTGCTTTGACAACCTATTTTCCTTTCTCAAACGCATATATATCCTTCACTTAATCTAACCCCTTTACATTACCTCACCCGACCCTAACCCATTCACCCACCAATTCCTTAGCCCAACTTTAACTAACTCAACCACCCTTCACTAACATTTACTATAGATGTCTAGGACATTTATTTTGCTTTTAACCATTAACCATTACCCTTATTAAATGCCACTCCCTCTTCCTCCCGTCCTCGTCCTTCTACTACTTCCATCTTTACAAACCTTTTGAGTACTCTTTTTAGCCCAGCCGAGTAGGATCGATTTTTTGATTCCCCGTAAAGGCCCTTCTCAAACAATGTCTCCATAAACAAATAGGCCAAGTTTTCTTCTGCAGCAGTCTAGGTCGTTCTTGCCTTGTCATAGTTGCATCTGGAAACGACTCGCTCACCTGCTTCATTGACTATAATGCAGTATCAGCATCAGCCACCGTAAGTCCTCCACCGAATATTGCCAAAATTACTTTCTGTAGATGTGACCTGCCCCAAGATGTTTATATTGGCAGAGGCCAACCATAGCGACCCACCCTCCCGTCATTGCCAGAAATGTTTGCATCTTGTCCATCCTGCCAAACACTGTTAGTCCACAGCACGCTGCCCTCCGTGTACCCAGCCTGCTCATGACCATGCCAAAAGCTCTACGCTGTCACATATGTGCCAGTTGTGGTATCTATCACAACTGACAGGTGCTGTCCTACCTACAAGATTGAGTCTCTGATTTAAAATTTACAATTTACACAAGGCCACTCCCAATCCCTTGCTCGTTGTTGTCATGGATGGGGGGGGGGGGGGGGGCGAAGGAGACGGAGGCCCAATTTAGGGGATCACCCCAACTCTAGTCTTCAGCCCTCACCTCAGCTAATTTCGCATGGTCTTTTCCTCCCCCCTCTCCTTTTCCTTCTCTTTTTCATCCCCGTCTTCTATCCACTTATCCTAATTGTTAACTCATTTTTACCTTTTAGCCATAATACTTTATCATGATGCTATATGACCTTTGATGTCTGGGACATTTATTTGGTTTGACCATTAACCATTCTGGAAATCCTCAAACATCGCCTTATTAAACCAAAAAAACTCCTTACCCAAACCACACCTTATTGCTATATATTT
>NC_061819.1:5765638-5768138 GCF_019202785.1 Penaeus chinensis | reverse complement strand
AACCATCGCCAAAACTTCATGCTCATTTGCTTATCTCTTAGGTAGTATGTGCTTATTAGTAGAATCATGTGTTAGTTCTCCGCTTCATTACTAAATCCTCATGGTTGTTACTCTCAATAATATTCACTTCCAACCGTAAATTATTAGTGTTAAATTGTGCCTTAATACAAAGGATATGATTCCGAAAACGCTAGACGTAACTGAAATTGACAAGAAAAAAATATGAATGATTTAACGTTACTTAACAGTGGTGTAAAATTGGGTTCTCTCCACGTAGTCACGAAAGGTATTCATTTCTATGGTAATAAGAGTGTAAGATAATTATTTGTTTTTATAAGATTCATCTGATCTCTATTATTTCTTCTTTGGAATTCAACAAGTGGGAGACATTTAGTCCCGTAATACTGAGAGGATGGCATGGTATTAAAGTATATATCAGAAAATATGAAAAAAAAATAGGCAATATAGATATTTCTGAAGTAAAGTTATACTGTACATACACGCATACGTTAACGAAAAATGTAGAAAATTAAAATAAATATCTCTCTCTCTCTTTCTATCTCCTGTACGGGTATGTTCTCTACATTAGCCTTTTCTCTCTGATGATTACAGCGGCGTCATTTGGAGGGGAGAGGGGGCTGGGGAGGCAGCAGGATATCCCAGACCTTAACACCATGGTAAGCAAAGGAAATTTCTCTCTGGTGACTTCTAGCCAATGGAATAAGATCAATCTATGGAACTAGACAAGATTTTCTAAACAAATAGAGCACAACAGCGTGTATCTAATTCCTTCTATTTTAGAATTTGCGGTGTTTTGAAAGGTTCATTAGTTCATTTGTTATTACTGAAATAATTGTCCTTATAATACGTTTTTGTGCAACAATTATTGGTTTACATATTGGAGTACTTTATGGCAACCTTATTTCTATTAGAAAGATAGATAGAGAGTCTTCCTTATTTATTGTGAGTTTATTACTTTTACCCTCCTGCTGATTTTAATAAGTTCCTGGTTTATAGTACTAATTAGCGATAGGAGAATCATTAGAAATAGCACTGGATCATCTGCATATAATATAAAATTTAACAATTTTCTTGATTTTACTTGTGGAACTCCATACTCAGTTGTTTTAAAATCAGCTATTTTACTGCGGAATTAAACGCACTGTCTACAATTTTCTAGTATGCGTAGAACCATTTATCTAAAACACCTCTAATACCTTAATAATTCGGTTTGGCTAGCAATGTGTCATGAGAAACTGTATTAAATGCCTTTTTCAGACCAATTAATGATACAAAAGTGAATTAATGTCTATCAAAACTTTATTCAAAGTATATGGTCATCAAAATAAATTAACGAAAGTTCAGTCGAATTTCCTTTTCTAAAACCATATTGTCAGTCAGTTAGTATGTCTTGTTCCATACAGAAATAATTTAACCTGACAAACACGAGATCTTTAAGTAATTTACTAAAGACGCCTAAGGTTGTGATTGGACGGTAGTTTTGGATAAGTTTTTTATTTCCATCCTTGTATATGAGGTGATCCTAGCTATCTCTAAGAGATCGGCTGAATATAAAAGGTAAAAGATAACGCAAAAATATGAACTGTGGGTTTAACAGTGGAATTTGTGGCAGCTTTAATTACGTTAAAAGGGTACTGATCATAGCTAGAACTAATTTTCATTTTTATTGTAATTTCAAGTTCAGTAACTGGGGTTATAGCGAAAACTTTATCATTGACTTGGTCAAGGAATTCTCTGAAATTTGAGGTGGAATCATCACTCACTTTTGTTGCAAGATCTTTTCCTACGTTGACCAAGTTGACCAAGTTGTGGATGAATTATTTGACTATTAATGTAGCATCGCCAGTTTCAGTTGTGTACTTGTCACTGATGGTCTTATTAGTTTTACATAGAATGTTATTAATAGTTTGCCATGTTTTTTGGCATTTTTTAGCATGTAGCACATGTAATAATTTGATTTAGTTATTCGAGCTGCAGTTGTGACCTTTCTCTATGATAAATTTTATATGTTATAGGCTTCTTCTGAAATTTTCTTTGAAGGACATTTCTTTGCTTGATTAGCTCTTTGATATCTGATGCTATAGAGGGTTTGTGGCCAGTTTGCTTTCTATTGTCGACTTTAAGATGTTCTATTGAAACATTAATTAAATACTGTAATAAAAATATCATAAGCAATACTGGGGTCCCTTGCAGAATATATCAGATCCCAATCAACATCATAAAGATAGTCTTTAAAGCCTGCGATATTATTTCCATTGATTCTTCTATATTTGCAGACATTTGTTTTGTTTATCTTGTGCATGGATATAAACTGAAAGTATTGGAAAGTAATCAGTGATGTTACTAAAAATAATTCGTTTTTTATACATCTAAAATCATTATTAGTCTATACATGTTACCGATGTCTTTGTGACTCTTGTTGGTTTGTCATTGAAAATGAATTGAGGAAGAATGTGATTAAGTAATGTAGTTATTAACA
>NC_061819.1:5738138-5755638 GCF_019202785.1 Penaeus chinensis | reverse complement strand
TGAGGTAGGAGTTCGGCTCAGCAATTAGCCAGCAGATCACCAATATACCTTCTAAGAAGATGCCTGTACATTACCATATATCCTACAGTCTGATTAATACAACAAGAATATCTAAAAAAGAAAATAAGGATGTATTCTTGTTGAGTCTAATGGTTACTAGAAGGTGCTTACACCCTCATGGGTTCAAGACTGCAAGCAGGAAGAAATATTCATACCAGTATCATGAAAATGCTTAACCTAGTGCGTATGTGAAACCTGCACATTACTGGGTGATGAAAACCAAGGCTACTGTTTTCTAATATCCATTTTCATTTTAGGATATGGTTATATGAATGCTAATAATGATATATATAAATGTAAATGACTGATGTTCATAAAATGAGTACATGACAACTACACTACAGGAGAGTGGGTACAGACAGTGGTACTAAGTACAGAAACACAATATTGCTTTAATCAATAAAAATAAAACAAAAAAATGGTACTCAATTTTGACTACTTACCAGACAATAAATTAAGGTGGCTCATTTAAAAAAATCTTGTCTACTTAAGAAATCATCATTTATTAATGATATATTACATGATTTTTGAAGTACTT
Source organism: Penaeus chinensis (assembly GCF_019202785.1). Lineage (NCBI taxonomy): Eukaryota > Metazoa > Arthropoda > Malacostraca > Decapoda > Penaeidae > Penaeus > Penaeus chinensis. The sequence continues at coordinate 5,755,040 of NC_061819.1, read as the reverse complement.
TGATGTAACAAAAGAGAAGACGATGACACAAGATATGTAAAGAGCTGCCATGATCCCACCCATATACAATTTTAAACACAAACACTGGAGGTGGCTCTATATTTCTCTCTTTCTCTCTCTCACACTCTTTCTCTCTATTTACCTCTCTCTCTCTCCGCTGATCCCTCTGCAATGACCACGAGCAGAAGGCAACATGCATCACACTTCAGAATACTTGGGAGGATCATGGCATCAGTGTTGAACGTAAAGTGACATAAAATCAACACAGCAAAACCTCACTCGTAGATGCAGTGAGGTGAACAGTAAGATTAGTAGTAGTATTGGTAGGCCTTGCCCTGAGCAGCCTGTTAGGGGTGACTCAGGGCAAAGAGCTCTCACCAACGACACTTTGGTTGGGCTCGTTATTCTACATCTGAACAATCTACTTACATAGCTACACTTGGAGATGATTTGATACATAAAATATACCTGGCCAGTCCATATTTGATCTTTTGGATTCCACATGATTCTTCTACAAGAGCATCTAGATCACACCATAAGAGGAATGATGATGATCAAGACTCCTTTTAACTTGTACTGAGTGAGCAAGCTTCCACAAAAATAACCATATATAAAAAGGTTTATACTAAAAATACAGTTAGTTTTAATCATGTTATCATAAATGTTAACTAATTTATTGCCCATTTTGTCCTAGAATTAATCAGAAAATGGCACGAAACACTGACAAGATTATAAGACTGGTGCTGCCTTGCTGGGAAAATAAGTAAGTCTTACTAAGGATCACACAAATGTAATACCCAGCCCTATACATTATCATGGAAATGATATCATCTAAAATATGAAAAAATAAAATTCAGTCAATATTGTGTGAATCACATAAAAAGATACATAGGCCTTCATTCTAAAATAGCCAAAATTGCAGCAAATATCATAATACTGCCATAAAGAACACTGAGTTTTATGGAAAGTTGAGAGGTAGGAGGTTTGGAAGGAGTTCTGAACATAGGTCAACGCAAACCAATGAATCATCATAAAGTGTTGGGAGAGGGGAAAGGGATGGTGCAAGGAGGAGTAGGCATGTGTGTAGGGAATTTCAGATTTTCAGCTTAATTTTAGATTTAGTGATTAACAACATACTTTACAGATAAACAAGTTCTACAATAAAAAATATTGATTTTTTTGTTATTTTTTTTGTTTTTTTTTCCCTTTGCATATCTGACTCTGTGAGGCGCATTATTACAGGGTACATGAAAGTTTGTCTAAAATTAAGTTAGTAATCATTTGGAAAATGTTTAAGTCACATCAGCTGAAACAGTGAGTTCAGTCTCATCTCAAAAAGCTGCTTTGTGAGAGAGGATATGGGAGCAATGAGTTTCATGATGCAAGTCACAATAAATGACCCCATGTCAAAAATGGTTAAAAACATTTAAAAAACAAAAATTATAATCAGAATAATAAAAAGAATGGAAAAAAAATTAAAACCTAGGCTAGAGGTACAGGGGTATGTTTTAGAACTCGACTACCAAACTGGGAGAAGCACCAGCTAGTGGTAGTAGCACACACGGGTCAATGCAGCACATGACAATACATGAATGGAATGGTCGTCCAGATCCAGGGCCAGCACTCGAGGGAAAGCATGAGGGCTATGTGGTGAGAAGCAGCAAGTAGAGGGAGGCTTAGGATCAGAGAGGAGGTCACTACAGCCACACAGCACCAGAACACAGGAGTAAATTAAAAACTAATGTAACATCATGATTTGAATGCAGGCTAGATGATCTGGTAAACATGAAGCTTTACATATAACAATGAGGTGAGTATATCTGGCATTACACTGAACATTACGTTGAGAATGGGACACTACTTACACAAGTTTCACAGAAACAATCAATCATACTCAACATCAATGTAAAGTGCACTGTACAGACCATATCAGTTCCTTATGACAACACAGCTCATACACAAGTTAACTGGCCAACTCAAGTCTCCTTGATAACAGGAAGTACACTTCATAGTTCTCAGTACAAACCTGGCCAGTTACCAAACATAACATTAATACAAACCAACACTGTTTGCCAAAGGTCTCAATTGATAATGAGTAGGCTTTTTACACATATTAATTACAAAGACAAGTTTGGCATGTAAAGTATGGAAGATGGTTTTTGTCTTCAAAAGTTGAAGCACATTCCTAACTAGCCATAACCCTGCTCTGCTCCTTCACTTGGAAGTCTCCAATGCTTCTTACATCAAGGTCAATATAATTAAAACCAGAACATTGTGATTCAACAATGATGGCAATACACAGACAGTTACATATAAATCATATGTGCGTACACAGACACTGCACCAGATATACATTGTATTCCTGTGGTTGACTGGAGCTGCCCTATGACCAGCACACAGTACTCGTAACTTTAAAAACACTCTTGTACCTGATTTGGCAGTTTCAGTCACACTAACAAAGCAGCAAAAACAAACATTACCATATTGTCGATAAATTTTTTGGAGTAAATTTGAGACACTGTGTTGTCTATAGCACAAATCTGTACAATACTAGACTTTTAATCACTGAAAAAAATGGGCAGCCTATGTAGCTAACTTTCCAGAAGGACCAGATAATTCTCACTCACTCCTTTATACTGACTGGTACATAACACTGACATAAAACTGACTGCTTGAAATGATTCCTTATCTTTGAACAGCTTTAATAAATAATGTTTACTTTTTTTTAATTACAGAGCTGTATCACTTATGCATCTAATCTTAATGATGCCTGTATGTATACAAGCATGTATTCCATACACCCAACAACAGTGGCATAGCGATTGCTGTCATCACCTAGATCACGCACAGCAACATCTAACCCCGGGTATTCATAAGCACATAATGTGATAGCATTACCTCTTCTTCCTAGGCTGACCTTCTTCCAAGCATGGCTGTACACCAGTTAATCTAATCCATAAACCTCATATTGTGCCAGGCAGTGTCTAGTCAAAATTTACACGTATAATACATATCACTGTCCACATCTTTAGCCATTATTGTTACGACGACTCTCCGTTTTTAGTCACATGCCTTCAGCTGCACTATGCTTCTGCAGAACGTATCCCGACTCACAGCCCTGCACAGTACCAGGTAATTTTATCCATGCTATTCCAAGCGTACTATTGCTTGGCTAAGCCTAATCATAAGCGTCAGCTCAACAGAATACATCGCACCACAGACTTGTTCGCTGATCCATAGCCACTGTCGACTAGAGTTTCTGGTAAGGTGATCCATTTTTAGCACTGTCTCTACTATAGCATATACATTTGCTAATGCACCAAAAAAATTTCATTCAAATTTATAACAACAATCACCTTTACATCATCAGAAAGTGAAATCTGCAGTTAAGACTGCAGCACAACATCTGGTGAATATAAATAACAAGGCAGATGACAGGTAGTTCCATGATGAATCAAGTGATCTGCAGGCAAGAAACCCAATCTGTTTTAATCATAGCCATCCTCGTAAACCCATTTTTATTTATTTACTCATTATGTTTTAAAGACATTTTACTTTACTTAGAACCACATAGAATCATCACTGTTGCACATCAGTGTCACACAGGCAGCTGGCAACACGATTGGGTTTAGTCGAAGCCTGACTCTTTGTGAATGAATCTAAGATCATCACTGGTCATGTTGTCACCGCTTATACTGTTGTTCTTCTTTGGATTCATTAAACAAGCCTAGCTTCAGCATCCTTAGCAGCGGGGGCTTCATATCAAGATTTATTAATGTCAGCTCGGTCCGTCCCAGTGGTTAGAAGAGTGCGGAATTCTTGATCTAGAAGCTGTCTTGCCTGGAAATAGACCATGAGGTTAGTTGTGAATATCAAATAGACAAATGAGATATGATAATACATGTCATTATAATAAAAGTAGTAGTAGTAATAATTATAATAGTAATCATAGTAGTAATTATAGAATTAATAAAGTAATAATCATAGAAATAATAATAACAATAATGATAATAATAATAATAATAATAATAATAATAATAATCATAATAAAAATAGTAATAACAATAACAGGAGTAGTAAAAATAGTAATGATAATAATAGTAATAGTAATAGTAATAGTAATAATGATGATGATGATGATGATAATAATAATAATAATAATAATAATAATAATAATAATAATAATAATAATAATAATAATAATAATAATGATAATTATAATTATAATTATAATAATAATAATAATACTAATAATGATAATAAAAGTATTAGAGACAAGTAAAGAAATACTTTATATAAATATAGTAAGTATAAATGTGCAAACACAAGCACACACATATATAAAGATAATCAAGTAAACTACAACCAAAAAAGAAAAAATATTCCATTCATGATAACAAAGAAAGTAAGCTAAACCAGAAAAACATAAAACCAAAGTGTGACAAATACCCTGCACACTTGTGTCACTTCTTTATAATATTTCTTGTCTTCCCTGAAATGCTTTTTCATCTCTCCTACTAACTGAATAAGATAAGATCACAACCTGCCAAAGACACCAGGTAAACTCACCTGAACATTTTGAGTTGGAATCTGAAGAGCTAAAGCCAAGGCATTATAGTCGAAGCTTTCATCAAGTGCTACTAAAGAGCCGTGTACTCCAGATTCTATGAGATTGTTGGCATATTCCTGTTGGAAGAGGTAATTGTATTAGAGTTTGAAAAATCTATTTGTTGAAATTGGGACCAGGGAGCACCCTTTTCATGTGATAAACATTATCATCATTATTATTCACTCTTTTTTTTTTTTTAAACTCCTAAAGGATGTGTGTCCTGTATTTAGATATATTTGAAGGAGGATGCACGGTAAATTTCATTCATCATCCCATAGTACAACAAAAATGGCTGGGGCATTTACATATTTCTTAATGTACATTCCCATCATACAAACTGAATTAGAATAGATAGATGTAAATACAAGAATACAGGTATGTGTTTAATGTGGTTATGTGCTGCATCTGCATAAGCTCTCAAGACTGCCCAACTTTTAAGGATTAATCAACTTGAATAATAAATCTTTTCATCATATTTAGTTAATATAGAATGCAAAACAAAGAGCTAAGGGTGTATAGAATCAATGATTTTATAATCTTTATAATCATGATTTGTAAACTTCACCAAACAGGCCTACTGCTATAAATTAAACAGCTCAATGAACTTTAATGAGTTCTTGCATATACCAAGTACACAAAACTAAGGTGCACAGAAAAGGTACAAAGTAACTGTTAACTGACCTTTAGACCAATGTCATTAATCCACTTAATAACACGTTCATTAGTCCACACCAACACATCCTTATTTTCCTCTTCACAATTTCGTCTTCGTTCTTCTAAAGCAACACGATCATAATTTATCTTTTTCAATGCTGTAATTCCATACTGTAGTGATGTTCTGGGGAAGAACAAAAAATATTAAGGTTTCACAGCTGTTAACACTTATCATAAGCAAGACTTATGCTTCTAAGCAATGTGCAAATATCAAATATTCAAGAATGAAGTATCAAGCTAGCCTACAGCTTGGTAGTCCTATCATTCACAAAACCATTGTTAAAACTACAAAAACACATTAAAACTATCTTAAAAATTAATTAAAACAAATACAGTATAGATGAATATATTCTATAAGATACTGTGCTATCCTACACTAGGTGATGATCATATGTTCTTCTGAGGTTGTTAATCACTTTAACCCATAGGATCCTGGTGAAGGGGACATCACGCCATTAAAAGTGTGTATTATGGAGAAGCGAATAATACAAAAGTATATAAAAATAACAAAATAATGCAGTGTTATTTATTGTTACTGTTATTGGAGAGAGAATATGGAGTATGCTCAACAAAAACATTCTATTTCGATACAGCATAACAACTGACAAACACAGACCTAGGAAAAGGACAAAAAATGACTGCACATAAGTGTTTGTATGGGGTAGGCCTACACGCCACAGAGAAATACAGGAGAGTTGCCACTCAGGGAAACCTCCCGGATTTTGGTTCATGTGTTAGCTGTGAGGGACTCAGATCCAACAGATTAAAGCTTCGTAAACAATGATCATCACATGTTATTTTGAGGGCGTGAATCACCTAAAAAAATACACAACTTTATCATAACTATGTAAAAATATACAATATAACAATAGTGAAGTTAACAAGGACTCAGTCAAACAAAGACTGACACAACCCCACCCTCATGCATGAGATGTGTAGATAATACCTTCCCACTTTCAATATTCTACCCTACCTTTTTTCAAATGAGTATTTGGGTTTTTAAGTTCTTCACACATTGTAAATATTCACTCATATTTCTTACATTATGTCCTACTTTATCTTTACTTTTAATTTCACGCTTATCATTGTTTACAGTAATTTGATATACTGCAAATGCATATTTGGATGTCTTTCTATTTTCATTCATTTTATTATATAAGCTAGGCTTGTAGATAAATAGGTTCATGGATATTAAGTTTACCCATGGTTAGGGTTATCTGTATAATGAGAGATGTGACTGTTGTCGTTGGTGTTGTGTTATTATCTATTATCACAAAAAGAACTCACCTATGGAAAGAGTCGACCATCTTCAGCTGCCCTCGGAGATCCTTTTTGGTGAGGTGGTCGAGCATTCGGGCATCCACTAAGCACTCCATGAATGTTGTCCTATACTGAGGCAAACCTAAAGCTGGGAGCCATTCGTTTCCGACCCACTCGTGGTTCATGTCGCCAAACGCTAGAGTCGTACGTGAAGTCTTTGGTGCTGATGGAGACGTTAAGGACACCATCTCTTGTATGGCCAGACGCAACTTGAGGCGGTGTAGGGGATTTGAAATGCCAATCTCCCGCTGGATCTCTGCATCACTCAAGGCAGACATGATGGCACCAGATTTGACGTTTGCCCTGCAAGCTGCCACATACCATGCTGGCATGCCCACCCACAGCTCCAGCCATGCAACAATGGTGGGGCCATTCCATAGTGCAAATGGTGTTCCTGCTTTCATTGCCTCTGCCAGCAATTCATGTCTATAGCCCGGCAAACTGAAAGTAAATATAGTAAATATTAGTCACCCTGCCCTTAGATCACTGTCGTAATTCTAGCCCCACTGAAATGGTAAGACCTCTTCTTAAACCTGCTACCTCCTACATACATTAGAATTTCAGTCATATATCAAATTCATGTGCACATACAAATCTTGTTCTAAATGATGCAGGTATTTGTCAACTAGAATTTAACCCAATGCTGCTAGGGAAAATGCTGTGCGCATCTTTATTTTTCCGTGAAATGTCTCGGCCCATAGATGGCTCTGCTAGTGCTTAGCCACAAAGAAGTCATAAGTAGACCTTGTGATTTCACCTTTCCTTGAATTGGCGTGATTTTTTTTTTTTTTTTTTTTTAAACTAATATTATGAATATCAATGGTGTTATTTTTATTATAGACATTATAATTACTATAATATTATAAACATTAGTAACAGCAAAATAAGATAACATAGAATATTTTCATAAATCAAAGAAATGGGTAAATGAGTGAGACAGGCAGTACTCAAATTGGTTCATTGGTGACTTAGTACAAGTGTAGCTATCTATGTGTAAAAACAATTAATAAAGTAAACTCACAGAAGGCATGGCATGTATGTGCATGCCATACCAGTGGCATTGAGTTAATATTTGATGATTAATTCTTCAATTTCAGAAGTTGCTGAATGCACAAAATCTCAATAAAAATATCTTGCAATACTTTTTTTTATAAGAAAAATAACATATATCAATCCTTGCAAAACTTACTTCTTCTTGTTACGTCTATCGTAATCGCTCTTCTGACCGAGTCCCGCCAGAGACAGAGAATCAGATGACCCAATGTCCCCGTCGCTGTAGATCCCGGAAGAACTCAGCCCTCCTGGACTGTGGTGCTGTTGAAGTGCCTCCTTCACCTTCACCTGCTGTAATGGTAATAAATTTATATATGTGTCTAGCAAACACCTTTTTTCAATTACCTAGAGTTAATATGTAAAAGTAAATAATGACAAATTATGTAAGTTGCCTGTCATAAATAAACACTATATCATTAAAGTCATGCTACTGAAAAGAAAGAAAGAAAGAATAAGATATACATATGTATGTCCACCGTCAATGATCCTTAGAATCCAGAAAAAACCCACCTTATCCTTTTTGCTGAAGAACCTTCCCAGCGATGATTTGATGCCCTTCTTCTTGGGCTGGTTGATCACGCTCTTGTGCAGTGAATCCTGGCTGCTGTGGTGGGAAGAGAGGGGGGATGGTGTAGAGAGGGAGGACTCGCCCCCACCACCTCTGGGGTCCCCATTAAAAGGCATGTTCAGTATGGTAACTTTTTTGGCTCAAAAACCCCGACCTTACATTACCACTGGGTTGCAGTCGCTTTTGGGGGGGGAGGGAGGGGAGAGGGGGGAACGGAGAATGAGATATAATCCCACAAGCATAAATTATTGTTAAGTGGGGCAGTGGGGGGCGGGGAGGGAGGCAAAAGCTCAAACAAAGAAAATTAAAATTAGAACAACTAAAAACAAAAAGAAACTAAACTGGTAACAAGTCAGCCATATGCATGTTTAATAAACTCAGCAAATACATCCATGATCTTAAATGAAGTAGTCAAATTAAATCAAAAAAGCTTTGTTAACTGATCAGCTGCAAAGACATGGACATGCAACCACTCTTCTGTCTAGGCATATGGACTCACTAGTTAGTCTGCAAAGTATCTCTAAGTGAATAATTTATATGAACTTCAATTGCACCTATTCATATTAACATGTTTTTTTTAGTATCTTACTTTCTTCTTTTTCCAATTTGGAGTAACTATAATTATTCTATTTAGTATTAAGTCATCACTTAATTAACTAGATTTTGAATAGAATACACAATATCTAAAACTATTTAATACTGGGTAGTGTAGATTTTTACAGAGCCTATTGCTTGATAAAGAAAGGGAAAAGTAGTATCAAATAAGGCACTACAAACCACTAAATAAAACAGAGAAACAATAGAAGCAGAGGAACAGGACATGCTCAGAACCCCATCCAGCAGGCACCATGGTAGAGAAGTAGCCCTACTTTAACTAACAACTCCACACGACTCTTGCCATGTACTGATATATACGATTCATAGTTTGTTATGTCATGCAACCTGCAGACAGAACCTATCCTAATTTTATTTTATCATATCTTCTCTACAGTAATCAAAATGAAATGGCAGGCTAGACAATTTCCTGGGTTCACAAGATGTCTTAAGAACAATAAAAAAATCTGTATATTCTGTACTACTGCACGTTCAACATGTCTTTCTTCTATTTATCACATACTGAAGATACATGAACCTATACATCTACCAATATATTTATATAATAATCTGTGTCTAAGTACATATTTGCACTCCTGCAATGTTAAAGAAAGTTTTAACATGCAACACGTTATTATGTTTTACTACAGAAATCTGTGAATACCTATACCTATTGCTTTATCTAGGTCATGGTCACAAAACATGCATCATTTTATATTAATTTCCTGCAAAAACACATAATGGGAGAAAAAGAGTCCTTATTTGTGAAATTATATGACCTAAAAATACATATACAGAGTAATAAATCTCTCTTGTACAAACAATAACATACACATAATTACATGATCCCAGACACTGATTACTCCCACACATTAATAATATTCCCACATTCTGTTATGAATCAAAGTGGCTAAAATAACTGCTAAAAGAAGCAGCAGCAAAATTCTGACCTTCAACCTATATCCTTCTTAATCAACTGTTACCATGACAGCAGGTGACATGTCTGATGTACCTAAGGACACGCAAGTCCTTATGGACTGCCATGCACTATGCATTCTTCCTTCCTCTTGGTCTCTCATATAAGGCATAACTTACAGTATACTGAAGTAATAAAAGTGGCCCCTTATTTTGCTTTCGTGTTCCTCCATGTGTTGCAATGAAATAAACTTACTCATAATATCAGCATGTGATAAACTAACTTTGAACAGATGCAAACTGATTTTACATTTGACCCTCAGTCTAATACAAACTTTAAGGAAGACATTTACACAAAAGTTTATACTGATATGGAGAATGGACATTGTCCTGTTTAACTGTGGATGCCTAACGTAGAATTAATAGGGATCTGAAGATAATCATGCTCCAGTGTATAGCACATGATTTGCTAACTGAAACTAATTCCATCAATTACCATAGTAAGAAAATATCAGGAAGGTACAAGCTCAGTTTGCAACTGACGAAGCAGGTGGTAAATGATACAAGGAATGTACAAAAAATACTACACATTAAAGTACTTCAACAGATACATAACCTTACATTCTGTCCCATCTTAAGAGAGAAAAATTATTTATACATTTATATATATATTATTTCAAACTATTCAAAATGTTACATATAAAAAAAATCATGCTCTTCTGATTTTAGAAGCATTTCATCCTAAAAGGTTCTTTTCTAGTCATTATAAAAACACTGACCAGATCAAAAAAATCATCCTGGGCAAAATCACGGTTAGTGCATTACTACGTGACAGGGCGACAGGTGGTGTCGTTAAAAAGGTAGTCACTACAAACTAGTTTATAATTCATGACCGGCTATATAACAGGTGAACTAACTACCGCCATGTTTCCACTGTGAAAACAATGAACCCACAGACAGGTGCAAGTACGCAAAGGCTACAAGGTGAGAAAGAACTCGGCACACTGTCCAACTGACATTGGCAGTTATGCCCATAATCAGCAGAGAAAGGGAGTGACTGTAGGGAAGGGGTGAAGGTGGGGTGAGTGAGTGACAAAGATTGTGATGAATATGATGAATAACCTGAGCATGGGGCTGGAGAGAAGGCTGCAGTTTGAAGGGTAGTAGGGCTGACCAGGGGTGACAACACTGGGTCTGTGGAGATACCAGCCCACAGTGGGTTAGTAGTCAAATGGCCAGGAAGAAGCACACCTTTCCTAACTGCTAAGTGTTAATAAAGGCATACACACACAGTATAATCAAAAGAAAACTTATATAATGTACCACCTACACTTTTTTATTGCTAATAGGGGCTCACACACCAAAAGAAAAAAAAATGAAAGATAAAAAAAACACATGAATAACTGCAACCAAAATGAAACAAAATACCATCTAAAATTCAATACCATGGCTGTGCTTTTCCACATATCAGTAAAATTTATTCTATGAATTTAATAGCTAATTGAGGAGAGGGGGGATCAGAAGGCATTCTTATCAGCTAGACATCTTGTCTATTTACTCCCACTGTTAGCACTTATGTACTGAAATTTAGCGTGAAATGAACGTAAGCTAAAAATAAAAAATGAGGGTGACTCAAAGGACCACACTGCATAAAAAACTATACAGACTGCTACGTCAAATAACTAGACAAACTCCTATCCCCAATTCCCATAAACGGATTTCCCCTAAATAACTAAGTAAATTAAATTCTCAAACCACTTAACATGCTATAGTACAGTATTATGTAGTAACATCCAGAACACTGGCTCTCATGGACAAGGATGATGATTTGGGGAATAGAAGTAAAACAACTAACTAGACTTAGACATTAAAGGTGTTGGTTTTGCAACAACACCAGAGTCATCCATTCAACACGATGCAAAATTGCGTACTCTGCACCCTTGCTATATGTATATTACAATAAGTAAATAACAAATAGACTTTTCTTGAGGACAAGAACACCAAGCTAATAGTAACCTTACACACTGAGTGAGCACAAATTGCCTCATTTTGGGGAGTTTTTATGATTTAGCAAAGAGTACTTACTCCTTCTATGCTTTATATCACTAGCATTTTACACCGTCCATCTATATTTTTGTTTTAAAATAAATGCTGTGACTGATTTTTACAAAGTATGAATATGAAGCACTATTATCTGACAACCATTTTCTTTTTTCATTTCACTTTTTAGAAGGGGAGACTAAACTGGATAATAAACTACCCAGCATTGTATTATGGAACACACAAAGCAAAGCAGTAACAGCCATCACAACTGTGTTCACAAATGCACCAAGTTTATCACATTAAGAGGAAAGATTCCTGAAGCCCCTGGGATAAGTACCTCAGCCATATGCAACTATATTCACTATGAAGGTAATCATTCTCCAAATAAAACAAAAATATAATCAAAATATATTAGTATAAAGAGGCATTGCTGCAAAGCAAATAAAAAAAAGTTAGTTGCTTATGATAAAGAGAGGTGGATCCATCTATTCCAACATCATCATAATAGTAGCAATCCCTCAGAACAAAAAAAACAGAGAAAGAGAGAGAGAAAAAAAGAAAGAAAGAAAGAAAGAAAGAGAGAAAGAAAGAGAGAGACTGAGAGAGAGAAAGAGAGAAAGAGAGAAAGAGAGAAAGAGAGAAAGAGAGAGAGAGAGAGAGAGAGAGAGAGAGAGAGAGAGAGAGAGAGAGAGAGAGAGAGAGAGAGAGAGAGAGAGAGAGAGAGAGAGAGAGAGAGAAGGAAAGGGGCAGGTAGGGGTAGCAAGCATGTTTATGTGTACCAAATATGCTGTGTGTACCAAAACTGTATCCAAAAATAAAGGGGAAAAAAAAAAAAAAATTGTATATGATAATTATTTTTACTATATGACCCCTGTGGACCCACCTCCCTCAAAACCACAAGCAGGCTCCCCACCCTTCGTAATCGTGTGTACATGTTCTGATAATCTAAAGACACACACTAGGGTAATAACAGTCTGACACAGGCCAGACATGTAACCACCTAGTCCTGGGAAGAGTATCTTTAGACATCAAAAACATTTCTGCATGGCTAGTATGTGTACATATAGACTGTGAATATATCCTCGAGTTGTCTGAGCTGAATAGTTGGGAGCCTGGTTGTGTGGGTGCACCATATACAGTACCCTGGTGAGTAGGGGTGATGTTGGAGGCCAGGCGTGAGAGCAGAGGCAGGTGAGTGGTCAGGCACGTGGGTGTACCTCCTCAGGTCTTCGGAGGACGCGGTAAGGCTCGCCAGCTGGGACGGCAGCCCACCGCTTGGTCCTCCCACACTACCACCTCCAGGTACCAGGCTCGTAGGGGGCATCATGGCTGGGCCGGGCATCAGGCGCAGTGAACGAGGAGTCGGCGGAGAGCCTTCACCTCGCATGCCCAGTGACACTTGGCTGTCATCTCGGCCATCAACTCGGTTCATGTTGGCTAGGTTACCCTGTAAGGAATAGGGTGAAAGTTCCTTTAGTACAATGCAAAGGGAGTTTAACAGAAGGGATTTAATTACGAATAAAAATCAAAATATCTGAAGGTAGTCTATGCATTGTACTTTATAAATTTGACTGCACTATTGAAGAAATTATAAAAACAAAAATTATAGACAACACGACACAATGCAACACAACACACCACACACACACACACACTCACACAATCACACACACACACACCACAAAACTTTGTAAAGTTCTCATGAAAACTAACACAATTCTATAGCCTAAACAGCACAGACACAGTGATAAACAAAATCAAATATCTTAAACAAGGGATAAAAGAACAAAACCTAGGAAAAAGGTCACTTACAGACAAAGTCAATTTTCAGTCCAAACACTCATGATTTCACTTGTATTTTTTAGTACTACTGTATAACTATGATTATGGAAATCATATTATGTTACCCTCCATTATATTTATGAGTGTATGCATGTATGTATATTGGAAATATTTCATCATTTTAGGGATGGGGGTGGGGGTGGGGTCATGGTTGGCTAGCAAAGTGAGTACAATCAGCTTCTGGGGTGCTGTAAGACCCCCCCTCCCCCAAACTTTTTTTGTTGAAAAATTAGGTATTCTAGGAGCATTTTGAAGTTACAACTAATGCTATAAATGTGTAATTTAGGGAAAATATCTTGGCCTCCACTCCCCCATTGATGCCCCTGATATAAAATTGTAAACAAATATTTAGATATATAAATGTACATACATGCATGGGAGCACGCACGCGTACGTGTATATGTATGTATACGTATACATGTGTGTGTGTGTGTAAAATCTATGTTTATGTATGTATGTATGTATATACATATGTATATATAATTTATCCCCCTGTCAAACTATCAAACTAACTAACTATCCATCTCGCTATCAATCTGTCTATATACATATCTATATAGATACAGATAGATAGATAGGTATATTCATACTTACATACACATATATATCCATATATATATATACACACATATATACATATATATACACACACACATATATACATACACACACACACACATATCCATATATATATATACATACATACATACATACATACATACATACATATACATACATACATACATACATACATACATACATACATACATACACACACACACACACACACACACACTATGTATGTATATATATATATATATATATATATATATATATATATATATATATATATATATATATACATATATACATATATACATATATATACATATATATATGTGTGTGTATATATATATATATATATATATATATATATATATATATATATATATATATATATATATGTATACACAAATATATATACATATATATAAATATATATACATATATATTAATATATATACATACATAATAAATATACATATATATACATATGTATAGATATGTGTGTGTGTGTATATATGTATATATATATATATATATATATATATATATATACACACACACATTCCTCTATCTATATCTACCTGTCTATTGAGGATCTAAACTACTGCAAACCTGTAGACTTTAGCACATTCACATTTCAGTCATTCATGATAACAAATTCCTGCCTCAAATTAGTATGCAAATGAATCAAAGTAATTTTGCTCTGAAAGGATACTGCATATAAAGCCTACGTTGAAACCTACATTAGGAAAATTCTAAAACATTCCATAAATAAATATTGGAAGCATAATTGCTTTGAGAAGCCTGATATTTTTGTTCACTCTTGTATGTATTAAATATTTACTTTTTTTTTATTCTCATTATCTTTTTTTTTTCACTTCAAATCATATAGAAATACACACTTCAATACTAATTCATTTGAGATTCAACACTGGAGAACCAACAAATATATACAGTAAGACAGAACAGGACAAAAATCTGGAAAGAGAAATCAAGTTCAAACACAGACTACAGCACTGCACTGAAAAAAAAAGGTAAAACAGGGAAGGGAACACATCATATAACAATAATTCAAAAATTATGATGTTGGGAAATTAACAACACTCTCATGCTATACTGCAATGTAGAAAGGTTTAGTCGCTCTCTCTCTTCTCTCTCTTCTCTCTCTCTCTCTCTCTCTCTCTCTCTCTCTCTCTCTCTCTCTCTCTCTCTCTCTCTCTCTCTCTCTCTCTCTCTCTCTCTCTCTCTCTCTCTCTCTCTGTCTGTCTGTCTGTCTGTCTATTGTCTGTCTGTCTATTGTCTGTCTGTCTATTGTCTGTCTGTCTATTGTCTGTCTGTCTATTGTCTGTCTGTCTATTGTCTGTCTGTCTATTGTCTGTCTGTCTATTGTCTGTTGTCTGTTGTCTGTTGTCTGTTGTCTGTTGTCTGTCTGTCTGTCTGTCTGTCTGTCTGTCTGTCTGTCTGTCTGTCTGTCTGTCTGTCTGTCTGTCTGTCTGTCTGTCTGTCTCTCTCTCTCTCTCTCTCTCTCTCTCTCTCTCTCTCTCTCTCTCTCTCTGTCTCTCTCTCTCTCTCTCTCTCGTGTGTAAAAAGAAAACTTGATATATATTGCAAATGATCCTCTCTGGCTGCTGCAATAAAGAAGCCCAAATAAATATAGGAATTAAACAATAATTGGTACATTTCAGAGGGAAATTAATAAGTTTATTGAAATACTACAGAATGTTTTAAATAACTCTATCAATATATATATATATATATATATATAAAAATATCTATATATGCACAATCTCTATTCTACTTTAAACTCTACACGAGAAGACTAAGACTGCATATCTACCTAGGAAGCTTGAAGACATGCCAACCTTACCTTGTAGATTCAGGAATTTCAAAGGAATACTCAGTAAGATGAGGAATATTCACCTTACGGTTAGTTTTATAAGCATACCTAATTACCATAAGTGAGGTTATAAGAAATCACATTCTCAAAGAAGGTACAGAAAGCACTCTAAGACAGATTTATTTTTTTCTGAGCCATTCATCTGTCCCATTTAGAATGGTTATCCAATATTAGCTGCAAAATGGCACTATTGTTATGACATTAACTTACACAAACTTTCAATGATCTACTCTCTGAAACTTCATGAATATGACTAAATAGTTCTATTACTGTAACTGTAATCTCTTATCTTTAATACCTTGCAATTGTCAAATTCTTTCAATACTGAAATATTTCCTCCTAAAAACATTATTTCAAACACCCTTTCTTTATAACAAAATCTGTACTTACTTTCCCTATTACAATACTGTGCAATGCAGAAGCTAGGATACAATAAAGCTGTACTTAAAATTTATATATAATAATATACCTGCAGTACTGTTACCAGAACTAGAGACAAGAAAGAGTGCAGGTAAAGAGACATGGACTACAATGTGCAAGATAAAAAATCAAATGATATTAATAATGAAAAGTGTTCAAACGAAAATGGAACAGAAGACTCTCAAAAAAAAAACCAAGGAGAAAAAAGTAAGTTAATTGAAGAACAGCCTAAATTACTGAGTTTAATGGCAGGTGCACGAAATGCAATGTGAGAGAAGAATTAATATTCAAACAAAAAAAAGATCCTTCTATAATATTAATAAAACTCAACTTAAAAAACAACAACAAATAAATGAATAA
>NC_061819.1:5733138-5735638 GCF_019202785.1 Penaeus chinensis | reverse complement strand
CACTACAATTACCTCATAGTTATATTCATTATGACAGAGGAGAATTTCATTTCTTTTTTCTAAGATTAAATATATGATTTAATTATCATTCACCTCCTTCAGCACCTAAAACTTGAACCCTGAGGCCAATTTCCTGTTCAAACTAATTCCCGTTTTCCATAGCTAGGTATACATTATCCACCAGTTTCATTTAGGGGAAACAGCTCTAAATCACCACATTCTAGCTACCCCTAAAATTGCCTTGATATATATGCATATACTGACCATCATGAACTCTGGCCATATTACAAGAAATGAAACTATGTTTAAATAATATTCAGATCTGGCTTCAGCTTAAGAGCAATCTAGGTTTGGTTTTTTTAATAGAATGCCTCTAACTTCCTATGAATAATATGATGAAAAAGAAAGAAAAGAAAAAAAGGAAGAAAAAAAATATATACGTACACAAAAGACAGACAGATATATAAAAAGATACATATGCACATACATCTGATGAATAATGGAGACATAAAAATAACAAATATATAAATATAACTGCTCATATATAATAATTTTGTAAAATGACACCAAAAAAAAAAAAAAAAAAAAAAAAAAAAAAATCCACAATTTACCAACCAGACACTTACATCCACACAGAAGCACATTATTGTCAACAGACACAAACAAACTCTCAAACATTCATAATCATCCTCAGGAGTTCTTTTCACATCACATTATGTACTCATTATCATTTGTGCATGGAGCTTTGTTCAATGATGCATAACAACACCAAGTAACTTCAACAAGAGATTGCCATACATGGAAGTCCTTCATGGAAATTTCTCTCTAATCATAACACTGTTTTTGGCCTAACATGTAGAAATGAACATAAGAAAAAAAAAACAGAAAAATAGACAAAATAAGATAAAACAGAAGATTATGCATTAACTCTACACATTATGGTTATAAAATTTGAATCTTACTAATAAAAGCATTTGGTCAAATGGAGAGGAATGTAACACATCTTAATATATCAGAGATGAACAAGCAAGACTCAGTGTTTATCAAGGAATGTATAACTTTTGGTGTTATTTTTTTCAATGACACAGCACACACCTCTGCTACTATTACACAGTTATGCAATTTGTCCTTTCTAATCCTTTTCTTTAATATATAGCCAAATTTTGAATCAAATGGGATTCTTTTTAATAAAGAAATTAAGTCTCCGCAATTTAGCAACTTATTTATGAAAGAGCTTGTTACACAGGTGTATCTTATTTTCATAATATGTATCATGTTAAAAACAAGTAGATTGTCTCCAGAAATTATCTTTTTGATGTGGGAAAAAAATGAAGGAATATATAAGTAACAAAACAAGTATATCTAGCATCTGAGAAGTCATTGGAGAAATTACGAAAATGGTGAATTTGGTTGTACTTTTTTAAAATAAAAGAGTCAAACACTTTTCACATTCCTAAGTAGAAAAAAAATATATATAAATAAATATTTTCCTGCTAATTTCAAAATGGCAAAACAGATTCCATCAAAAATCCTACTCTATTCTGCACCAATTCCTTCTCCCAAAATTCTACTATCAACAACACTAATCTTCATCTGTCTTAACTGCAAATTGCTGCTACAGAAATGTTTAAAATAAGGCTGATATGAACCAATAAAAAAAATACAAAGAGAATGTATAAACTGATATTACATGCAGCATGAGTATACAACTATTCTGTTTCTGGGAAAGTCAAACGACCAAAAGCTAATGAATAAATTAAGAGCAAACCCAGTTGTGCAAACCCAGTAAATTCTAGCATAGTTTTATTTCTTCAGACCTACTGCCATACTTTTCCTCTAAATGGGAATCTTGTTTAAAAAGAAACAACGGTTTGACGCAAGTAAGACTGAACACCCTCACGCAATATAATGGTTTATCTCTCCAACTAAGCATCGCTGTTTCTTCAGGATATATCTTGCATCTGTAGTGTTACAGAAAGCAGACTCAAACAATATTGACAGTCATGATTTTCTTACTCCTGAAATTCCAAAAATATAATTTTTATTAATTTCATTTAACCCATTGAGTAGTTTGTTTGTTCATTGAGCTTATAGACTGGTGAAAGAAATAGGGACCATTACAAACTGCAAGTCATGGGAATTGTTTACAAGTTTTATAGCACTTTTAAAGGAATGCTTTTACCGATTTCTAGCTAAAAGGACGAATGAGGAAATTGAAATTCTTTCTTTTCTAACTCTAACCCATTGGATACAGATGGCATGATATCATGCTATGGCTATTGTGGACCAAGTAGCAGATGGCACCGCATCATGACAATGTCCACACCACTGGCTCTCTGGATGGAGCTTGGTTTTCTCAGATAGTACTACCATTATTTGTATGGTAAAACTTATAGGCAATGGCACCTAACATGAAGGGAAACCTTCACATTATTTTTTATTTTATTTATTTATTTTTTATATATATATATATATTTTTTTTGTCTGGCTTGATGTACCA
>NC_061819.1:5718138-5725638 GCF_019202785.1 Penaeus chinensis | reverse complement strand
GTATATAATAATTTACTATTATTCTTGAAAGTGCTATAATCTGACGGATTTTTATTTTGCAATACTAATATTGAGATACAAATGATAAATAATAAGTATATTGCTTATGCAAACTTTCAAATGCGATTGTCTCGTTTCCCTTTTTTTACCCTGGCTGCATAGCCCTAAACTATGAAAAAGGGGTATGGCTCACTGAAGTAGGTTCGGGAATGTCCATGCCACTTTTTATGATTTTTACTTTCATTTCTCACAGAAGACTAATGTAAAAACATTTTTTCTCCTTTTTTGTTTTTTAGAAAATGCTAAACTGTTGGAGTCTGTTACATCAATACTAGGTTGAAATTGGTGAAGATCAAGCCCCATTGCCAAAGCTCAAAAACTACTCTGGGATACTGCAGTGAGAAAGCTACATTCCACCTAAAAAAATTATTTATTCTTTTAAATACTTTAAATGAAAATCCCTTGACAAAAAAAAAAAAAAAAAAAAAAAAAATCATCATCCTATGGCCATTGAAAAAGTTATGGAAAAAAAAGGTGCACTGCAGAGGTCACTACTCAAAGGATAATGTTCCCAAACAAGAAGCAAGACGACATTGATTCTATGGCACTTCATACTTGAGAAGCATATCTATAGCCCTGGATATCTTAGCTTTTAACAACCTTTATTGGGAAGTCAGGATCAGCAGAATAAAATACATGATAGTTGACTTCACTGGGAACCTGTATTAACTTATCTCTTTAACTGGTATATTCACCTGCCTCCAGGTCAAAATCTTGGCCTTTTCTTCACTTGACATATATGAAAACGACACTTTTAAGTGTAGGAAGAAAATAAATGAAAAAGAAACTCCTAAAAATCTGAATTTTGGGTTGGAGGAACCCTGCATGCATTTTAACTGAGGATTGTTGGTAGTACTTTGCCTCATGGGTCTCTTGTTGGATGCAAGATGTCCACAGTGACAAGTGTAGTAGCAGTAGCAGTAATAGTAGGGTCATAGTAGTAGTAATGGCAGTAGTAATAGCAGAGTAATAGTAGTAGTAGTAGAGTAATAGTAGAGTTGTAGAAGTAGTAGTAGTGATACTAGTAGTAGTAGTAGTAGTAGTAGTAGTAGTAGTAGTAGTAGTAGTAGTAGTAGTAGTAGAAGTAGTAGTAGTAGTTGAGTAATAGTATAGTAGTAGTAGTAGTGGTGGTGGTAGCAATGGTAGTGGTGCCAGGTGGTGGAGGTGGTATTAGTGGTGGTTACCACCAGTAGTAGTAGTAGGTAGTAGTAGCAGTAGTAGTAGTAGTAGTAAGAGTAGTAGTAATAGTAGTAGTAATAGTAGTAGTAGTAGTAATAGTAGTAGTAATAGTAGTAGTAATAGTAGTTGTTGTAGTAGTAATAGTAGTAGTAATAGTAGTAGTAATAGTAGTAGTAGTAGTAGTAATAGTAGTAGTAGTAATAGTAGTAGTAGTAATAGTAGTAGTAGTAATTGTAGTAGTAATAGTAGTAGTAATAGTAATAGTAGTAGTAACAGTAATAGTAATAGTAGTAATAGTAGTAGTAATAGTAGTAGTAATAGTAGTAGTAGTAATAGTAGTAGTAATAGCAATAGTTGTAGTAATAGCAATAGTAGTAGTAATAGCAATAGTAATAGTAATAGTAGTAGTAATAGTAATAGTAGTAGTAATAGTAATAGTAGTAGTAATAGTAATAGCAATAGTAGCAGTAGTAGTAATAGCAATAGTAGCAGTAGTAGTAATAGCAATAGTAGTAGTAATAGTAATAGCAGTAGCAAAAGTAGTAGCAGTAGTAGTAGTAGTAGTAGTAATAGTAGTAGTAGTAGTAGTAGTAGTAGTAGAAGTAGTAGAAGTAGTAGAAGTAGTAGTAGTAGTAGTAGTAGTAATAGTAGTAGTAATAGTAGTAGTAATAGTTAATAGTAGTAGTAATAGTAGTAGTAATATTAATATTAATATTAATATTAATATTAATATTAATATTAATAGTAGTAGTAGTAGTAATAGTAGTAGTAATAGTAGTAGTAATAGTTAATAGTAGTAGTAATAGTAGTAGTAATATTAATATTAATATTAATATTAATATTAATATTAATAGTAGTAGTAGTAGTAATAGTAAAAGTAGTAAAAGAAGTAGCAGTAGTAGTAGTAGTAGTAGTAGTAGTAGTAGTAGTAGTAGTAGTAGTAGTAGTAGTAGTAGTAGTAGTAGTAGTACCAGTAATAGTAGTAGTAATAGTTTTTCACTATCCTGGTAAACAAAGTAATTCACAACCTCAACTTGATAATATTGCAACAAATTTCACAGTTAATTTTGAGCTGTTTTCTCTCTTACAATGATGATATCATTAATAATCAAAGAAGGCCATGTCTCTGAATTGCACTGTAAGTCACTGATTAGCATCCTCATTTGGGAATAGAAAGTCAAATCTACTTCCCTTTTCTTTTCTTTATTGGAAGAGAAAAGTATTTCTTTAGGACCCTAGAAAATGCTTTTAACAACAGGCAGTACTAGAACACAACATTTTAAAAGTTGCAGAAAATGAAAAAATAAAATAAATAAAATAAAAAAAAAGCCACATAGATCACATTAAATTTGCCACAGACACTGAATATAGCATCTGATCTATCTCTTAAATGAATCTCAAAAGAATTAACAATACTGCTGTTATAATGTTGTTCACTTTAGTGTAAAGGTGTTCCACAGGTACAGTGAGCTGTTAGTAATCCATCATCATTTAACTCTACAACACTGTCAATGTATGCATAGTGTTTATTCAGTCTTGAAGCAAATGCAAAGGAAAGTTGCCCATGCTGCTTATTTTGAGATAAAAAAATAAACATGCAATCTGAGAGTATTTAGCAACATACAACATCTGCTTAAATAGGAAGAGCAGCAGCTTTTAAATTACGAATTATGATAAAATGTGCAAGAATAAATAGCGTATGAAATTTCATGAAACAAAATCAAATCCAATAAAGGACTATGAAAGCAGCAAAGCTGACATTCTATTGTAATAAGGAAAGCATGAAAGATGCACCTTTGCAAAATTATGAGATGAAAGTATGGTACCTAACAGAAATGATGAACTATGAGTTTGATTCTCATATTAACAGACAAATATCTGAAATGAATGAATTGCCTGTAAGCCTAATTCTTTGAAAATTCCCTATGTTAGATGTATAAAAAAAAAACTAAGGAGGCAAACTAGATCACAATTTCTTTCTGTATCTTATGAGTCCTAAAACATTAAAATGTTTGACTACCTAAAGCAAAGAAATACAATGATCAGCCAATTACTTTTTTGCCAAACTAAAATATTGTTTCAAAAAGTAAAGAAAACAAAAGTAAAGGAAAGTAAATTAAAAAAAAAAAAAATCAGACTATGCCCTGTTGAGAGAAAGGAAAACTTGACGAAAATAGTCAACAAACTCCAAATATCTAACACTTGCATCTCAAATTGCACCTTGATACAGCTTTAAAGCCAAAATGACCAAAAACCTAAAGCAACATCCATCAAACTAATTTGACCTGTCCTTTCTTGTGATCGAAAAAATAATAAATAAAATAACGGTAATAATGAATAAAACAGCAACAGCAACAGCAACAACAAAAAAACAACAACAATATGAGTTCGAGTATGAGAGACATAATGGAATGTATAAGGCAATTCAGACAGTTACCATAAGGAATGCAGGTGAAGCAAGGGGTGCAGACATCAGCTGGTGTAGGGTTTGTAAATGATTATACAAGTAGGGGAGAAACAGACACAAAGAAAGGATACAATGTGTCTTCTACATGCATGCATTTATGAATGTTATTCATGCTGGACATAACATGTGAGAGAGAAAATGAGAGAGAGAGAGAGAGAGAGAGAGAGAGAGAGAGAGAGAGAGAGAGAGAGAGAGAGAGAGAGAGAGAGAGAGAGAGAGAATGTGTGTGTGTGTGTGTGTGTGTGTGTGTGTGTGTGTGTGTGTGTGTGTGTGTGTGTGTGTGTGTGTGTGTGTGTGTGTGTGTGTGTGTGTGCGCGCGTTTGCGTGTGCGTGTGCGTGTGCGTGTGCGTGTGCGTGTGCGTGTGTGTGTGCGTATGTATGTGTGTACTTGTGTATATGTGTATATGTGTATATGTATCTGTCTATGCATGTGTGTGCATGTGTGTGCATGTGTGTGCATGTGTGTGCATGTGTGTGCATGTATGTGCATGTATGTACATGTGTGTACATGTGTGTGTACATGTGTGTGTACATGTGTGTGTGTACATGTGTGTGTGTACATGTGTGTGTGTGTGTGTGTGTGTGTGTGTGTGTGTGTGTGTGTGTGTGTGTGTGTGTGTGTGTGTGTGTGTGTGTGTGTGTGAGTGTGTGTGTGTGTGTGAGTGTGTGAGTGTGTGAGTGTGTGAGTGTGTGTGTGTGTGTGTGTGTGTGTGTGTGTGTGTGTGTGTGTGTGTGTGTGTGTGTGTGTGTGTGTGTGCGTGTGCGTGTGCGTGTGCGTGTGCGTGTGCGTGTGCGTGTGCGTGTGCGTGTGCGTGTGAGTGTGAGTGTGAGTGTGTGTGTGTGAGTGTGAGTGTGTGAGTGTGTGAGTGTGTGAGTGTGTGAGTGTGTGTATGTAAGTATGTATGCGAGTCTGTGTGAATGTGTGAGTGTATGTAGGTATGTGCATGTGTATGCAAGTGTATGCATGTGTATGAATGTATCTATATGAGTATAAGTGTGCAGGTGTGTGTGTATGAATGAGTGTGTGATAAGCTGGTATTAAGTGTATATTTTGTCTGTTTATGTGTTCTTTTAAAAATCAGTAATTTGTTAAAGAAATGTTAATCTATGCTATTATCATTATATGAAAAATGCAATAAAAATGCAACTGTGCTTCTGTGAAAAATCCTCCACTTATGTTACGATGAATAAAATTAATGACAATTGTGCTGGTGAGTTCATAGAAAAAAATAATGGTAATAATAACAAGTTTAGTTTAGCTGCATAAAGGAAAGCTATATATATATAGATATAGATATATGAAGAAAAAAAAAAGTAAAAAAAAAAAGAAAAAAAAGAAAGAAAGTCTATACCAGAAAGCACCTCCGACAAACATACCTTATCTCATTGTTGATGGCATCTAGCTGTTCCTGGAGCATTAAAGCCAGAGTCTGAGCATCTGTGTGGTGTGATGGAGAGAGCATATCCATGTGGGAGAAGATGGACTCGGCATCCTCACCCTCGCCATCTGACAGCTCTCCGCCATCTCCGGCGAACGGCTGCTGGAGATGGCTTCCCCCCAGCTCCCATCCTCCACCACCCTGGGGAAAGACCGCAGCATGAACCTCTTCTAGTCATGCGTTTATGTCTCGCTTTATTTAGTCTAATCAATCATCTGTCTGGATTTGTATGTCTTTTTGTTTAATCCATAAATTGCAGAGTGCTTGCTTTGTGGATACTTGGCAATGTTCCTATGATTATGTTGCTCAAAGACTGTATCTAAGCAACGTTACCACTATGAAAAAGTACTAATATGGAGAAAAAACACCAACATGGTTATGAATCAATCAAGACAACCATGGGTATTACTAGACTGACTTGTACTCAAGAGGTACACAGCAATAGAACACTAAGCTACTGAAGATATATGGCAGAATATGGGTTAATTTCTCTATTGATTATCAATGTCTCAATCATATGTTTTTAGTTATAGTTTGTCTTTTTGTACTTGACTATAGTTTCATTTGTGTACTTACTCATGGACTGTAAACATAAACATCAATTTATATATTTGTTTCTGATTTTATATATCAAATCATGCATCTTTTGCATACATCAAACCATATAAACAAATATATATATAAATACACATATAAATAAAAAAAATAAATAAATATACATATACATATTTCCATTCTCTGCACGAATTTAAACAAGTACAACTAATATATGCCGGGAATATTATGAGAACAAAACCTTTCCATAATATTATTACCATACCTAAAGAAACTAACAAGAGGAAAGAGAAAGTGAAAAAGATAGAAGGCTGGAATACCTGCGCATTCTCCTCATCCAGTCCTCGTTTCTGTGAGGGTGGAGCGGAAGGAGCACGACGTGGGAGTGATCTGGAATCGAAGCTGGAGTGGGACGCACTGCGCACAAACTCCCCTCCCGTTGGAGAGAGGGACCTGTTCCACACAAGAGGAGACCATGCACTTAGTCCATGTGCTTTCCCACTGGGATACAATTCTTTGACGTGAATCATGTATCTTTTCCATTATTAATATTACTTAAATTATGAAGGTGAAAAAAACCTGCAGGGATACATTTACGACTACAAGCAGAAAGAAACAAATCTGTAAACAGTATACATTTAACTCTAACCAAGAAGGTAGTGGTTATTAATGATATTCTACAAACACATTGAAAGAGACAGATTTACTACACTTTTACTGGATATAATTATTTTATTGCTTAGCATTTCCTGGGAATTTATGAAATAACTAAATCATGTTTTTGGCTTTATTCTTCAAAGAAACAACTATCTAAATTTACTTGCAACCCTGCTTCACACTCTGATAAAAAAAAAAAAAAAAAATTATTTGATTTCATCTTCTTTACATTTCACAAAATACATTTTTGACAATATCACAATCCCTTTTCAATGCAGCAAGATCAGCACAGTATAACTTCATGAATGAGTGTACACATGAGCAGAAGCATTTTCCTAAAATGAATAAGATGTGCTCCAAGTGTATATTTTTGGTCAGGTGTTTCCATAACAAGCCACCACGTCTTTTTCATGTTCGGCAGAAAAGGAATGAATGAGAGTGAAAAACTTCGTACAAAGCAAGAGATGTTACTGACATATTCTCTTGTTCTATCTTTTTCAGAGTCCCATATGCTTCTGATGGAGGTATAACAACAAAACACGCCAAGTGCATCTTTATGTTCTGTGAAGTTATCCTTTCACATTCATACCTTTTTTTAATTGTTTTTTATGAACTCTGTTTCTTTTCTATTATTTTTGGTTTTACTTCTAAGCACTACTGAGTGGTACTGGATCCCTCTATCCTTCAACATATGCGAGACACTAATAAACTAAAAAATGTTCATCCATCTTCAGTGAAAAAAGTGAGTAACATCAATGACAAATAAAATTAGGGCAAAGTCTCTAAATACAAATTAATTTTAATTTTCTCAGAATTTCCCCTCCAACTAGCTCTATTTATATTGCATTCTTCCTCACTGAAACTCACTCCTGTTCTGCTGTGAATAGTGCATCATTTATATAAAGTAGTGTATGAAACTATCTACAATATACATTGTAATCAAAAGATGATACAAAGTTGAGAGAACTAATACTTTTTCATCTTTATTCTAATTCAGAGCTAGAGTTTATACATGCGCTTTGTATACTGACAAAGTAATCAATGGATATCTTTCATTCTGCGCTTGAATAACTCTCAGTCTTCAGATTATTTGCTTTCTTTTATTTTGTTTGTAATTATGTGCAACCAGACACTTGAACTAGG
>NC_061819.1:5705638-5708138 GCF_019202785.1 Penaeus chinensis | reverse complement strand
TTGCTATTGGAGGATTGAGGGTAGCCATGATTTTTCATTCAGGTAAACAATAACAGTTTCATAATTACTTGATAGAGGGTCAAAAATATAGTACTGATTCTTTTTTTCTTTTCCTTATCAATTTCATCTGATCAATTTTCTTTTTCTCTTTTCCAGAATTGCTATCTATGCATTATTACCTTGTTAATGCTTCAGTTTGTTTAATATTGAAGGCTATCTCTTGCTGCAATATTTGTTGCTTCAGTTGTTCTGCTTCAAGTTGCCGTCTTGCTAATTCTTTCAATATTTCATTCTGTAGTAAATAGAGAATGTAAAAAAATAAAAAAGTGTCTAAAGGCATGACATCAAGCAAACAAATATGGCAAAAGAGAAATAATAAAACAACAGAAGAAGTCGTAGACTGCGTCTCCAAGCTGTCAGGCAAGCAGAAGACCAAGATGAAGTGCAGATGGAGGGTTCAACGCCCACCAATGACAAGTGCTCTGGGCTAGAGCGTGCACTGATTGGTACAGTCGGGTAGTCCTGGAGAAGTGCCAAGAAAAATAAGAAGAGCTAAAAGAGGTTTTGGGGTTTGAGGGGGCAGGGGAAGAGCTGGGTATCACGTCATGGAATGAACTTACCGAACCAGTCCTTCTTGGAAGAGGTTCTCCATCTCACTTTTCAGGTTTTCCATCTCCTGCTGAAGTCGTTCCTATTGCATGATGATTAATTACTACATATATGTCCCTTGGTGTAGAGAGCTCAGGCAGTGGCCACTTAAATAGATATCCAGTCCTGGGTCCTAAGAACTGCTCTAAAGTGATAATTCCCTATGTAATCTAGGGAAAAGGATGCTCTTCTTCTCTGACAAATTTGTGAGTAGCTAACATCTATTGATAATTACACAAAATTATGACAACTAAGATTTTTTTCTGAGCAATAAATGAAGATTAATAAAATTTAAAGGATAAATGAACTCTTGCTATTTCAATTAACTATTTTACATGACCCAAGACTGATGCACAATTTACCAAGAGATTCTACCATGTGGTTTCCTTGGCAACTTACCTTTTCTTGAGCAGAGTCCTCCAGGATCTTTCTTGTTCTCTCCAGTTCAGCTGTGAGTGCATTCTTCTCCTCCAGGGCATGCATCCTCTCTTTTAAGTGGACTTGTAGCCTTTCATTTGATTCTATAAATTGGAAAGACAGTAATCAAATAACTCTACATTCCCGTGACATTCCTAAAATTCCCTGATGCTTTTTGGCAATGCCCATAATGAAGGTAGTTTCAGTGATAACCTGATGACTATGCTGTGACAGAATAATAATCTAATTACAAAGCTTCTCATATAAACTATATGAAGATATCCCAATGTCACCAATATCCACATATACCCAACTTCCTCAACCAAAGAATGAAAGTGTAATGAAAGTGTAAAGAAAGAAAAAGAAAAATCTAACCTTACTCAAAGATAACCACAACTCACCCTGCAGCAGCTTGTCAACTGTGGCAGACAATCTTGCATTGTGCTCCTCATTCATCTTGAGGCGCTGGTTCAAACGGTGCAGCTCCCCACCTTTCTCATCAAGCTGGTTCTCCAGGCGCTGAATGCGGTCCTCAGCACTTCCGTGCTTCTCCTGTACCTGTGGCGAAAGGGACTTCTGGGATGATATGAGAATTGGGGTAGAGAAGGACAAGTGGGAAATTAACACTAACAATATACTTAAAAATATATAACACTGTTTGTATAGTGTTGTGGAATTCATAATTTTTTTTGTTGTTGTATATTTGAAGTGTATATATGCACACACGTGTATGTCTGCTCATCAACAAATGCAACTGCATGTATTTGTGCAAGAAAATATTTTCAGACACTTATGTGAAAGAGTGCTTTGTGTTACCTAGCCATATATTTCTCAACCATTTATTGGTATGAACAGTTGTTATCATATTACCATTTCAAAATTATCATCAATAACCTCAATTTAACAGGGTTATTCAATAATTCCTTGAAGCAGTTCATTGTCGCATCCATATTAAAATAATCTTCAAATATCAATAAAATAAAATAAAAAAATAAAAGCAGAAACAAAAAAGATAAACCTTCAAAAAATTCTATGATGAATATGCTGAAAAAATAATATGATCAATTCTGACGACATTATAATTTACAAAACTGAAATTAAAAAAAGAAGAAAACATGCATATAACTTTCATTATATTTTTCTCTAAATTGCCATGATATTCTAATTACATCTACAGTATGGCTATGCTATTTCCTTTTTACAGGCTACACTATCAGATATTCAATGATCCCTGAATATATCAAGCATCTACATTCTAATATTTAAGATACCTAATAGCATAGAAGGCCCACGGGGCAGGGGTTAAGAGGTAATTTGTGAATCACTAGAGGGCTTTTAGATCAATAATTACTAGGAGTATATATTGGGATGATCTCTAGATAAATGACTTCTCAAAAACCCTATTGATGGAAGGTGGCAATTACTTCAATGGATT
>NC_061819.1:5688138-5690638 GCF_019202785.1 Penaeus chinensis | reverse complement strand
GAAAGAAAGATAAAGAGTGAGAAAGGGGATGGGGAAAAATACAGAAGGACAAAAATTAAGAAAAAAAAAAATCCATCCAAACTGCTAACAAAGAGAATTAATGAAGTAGGAATGTCTTTGTATATTCCACTGTCACTTCTGTGTGCATTGTAAGTCATAAAGCAAAATTCTCTTGAGAAGCTTAAATCTAACAAAGTTACATTAATGTAACCACGTTTGTCATCATAATTCCATACTGAGGTTGGCACACTTCCGACTCTTTGAATGTTTTGTTAAGAAAAGACTATCTACATTTTCATTACCTTTTACATTTAAAAAAAAAAAGAAATTGCAAGTTTGAACTTTTGACTAGGTTAACAGACAGTCTGATATCTATTATGAAGGTCACAACAACTACGGAAAGCATTCAGATTTTGAAGCAGTACCTTGATCACTGATAAAAACTACTTGCAAACTTGATCTTTTATAAATGTCACTTCAGATAGTACATTCTCTAATTATTAGAATTCATCCTTCATTGAACGAGTTACAGTTTAGTTTAGTCCTTTATTTACCACCCTGGCTAACTGCACAGGCGTGGGCAAGCTGTGGTACATATAATGCATGGTCATAACATTACATAGTGTTACATTTGAATTTTAGCCTATAACATTGCTATGAGTACTTTTATCAGTTTAAGGAAAGGAACAATTGCACAGTCCTTTATCCACTCATCTGCCACGCCGGCAGGTTAATGAAATATGGGTGAAAGGGACCGTAGACTTTATCGAGGTTCTCAAGGCCAACAGTCCCTGATGTGTTGCCGTACAAACCAGAATTTCATCATGTTTGCTTGTTTCAGCGACCATGTTTGGTGTAAGACTGCATGTTAACGAAGTGCTAAACTGACAGTATGATGCTAAACACCGTAGAGTGGTCGAAGGCAAGTGAGCTATACAGAGCAACGGGTATCTTCAGGAAAAAAAAGGATGTACAGGATTCAGCTTAATAACTTAATATCTATCAAGAATGAGTGAGAGAGAGAGAGAGAGAGAGAGAGAGAGAGAGAGAGAGAGAGAGAGAGAGAGAGAGAGAGAGAGAGAGAGAGAGAGAGAGAGAGAGTCCATTTAGCGCAACTTGACAACATCCATACTCGACACGTTCAAGCACGAGTCTCAAAGGGCCCCTCGCCTGCACCATACTGACGTCTCCACCACCTCTGCCAGCTTCATCACCGCACAACATCACTCCGAGAAGAACCTCCATCATTCACCACTACATTACTCCAGCTCAAAATATCACGAGCAGAACACACCATAACGAACATCGGCCCTGGTAAGAACATATAATTCAAAATGTTGCAAATAACAACCAAACAACAAAATGCAAACACGTTTAAAACATTCTCGTTAAAAAAAAAAAAAAAAAAAAAAAAAAATACAACGCAAAAGAACTTGTCAAATAAATACATGGATTATTACTATTTCTATGCTTTTAAAGATTTTTGGTTTTAGCTTTCGAATCATACTACACAAATAAACGTATCAGACTTTTGCGCCCGTGTTTTCATTCTTTTTTACAATAACTTCCACGTGGCACAGCATCGCCCCCCCCCCCTATCTCTCTCTCTCTCTCTCTCTCTCTCTCTCTCTCTCTCTCTCTCTCTCTCTCTCTCTCTCTCTCTCTCTCTCTCTCTCTCTCTCTCTCTCCCTCCCTCCCTCTCTCTCTTACAGCCTTCCATCACACGGAGTGAAATAACGCCATGGTTAAGTGGCCGGACTCGAGAGCAGCCATTACGACTACGGAATAACCCAGTAAAAATAAATAAAAAAGAAGAGGCAGGAGGCAAAGTACAGAGAGGAGGAGGAGGAGGGAAAGTAGAGAGAAGAGGGGCAGAGGGCGAAGAAAGGGATAGGGGATGGGAGGGCAGGGGTGGAGAAAGGACGGAGTAGGTAGGAATGGTGGGGATAGAAGGGTAGGACTAGATGGAGAAAGAGAGAAAGAAAGAGAGAATGGATAAATGTAAAGACAGAGAGATTGGAGAGGCGTGTGGGGAGTGAAGAAGGGGATGTGGGGGTAGGGGGGGCGCGAAAGGAAGGTGGGGAGGTGGGGAGTTGGGGAGGTGGGGAGTTGGGGAGGTGGGGGGAGGGGGGGGGGGGGAGGTAAAGCGCCGTCGAGTCTTTTTATACTGGGTTTTGTGGACTCGGAAACGCGTCATGACAGCACGTTACGGTACGAGGACCAGAGCATGATGGCCGCCAAGTGGGAGTGGACAGGGGAGGGAGGGAGGGAGGAGAAGAGGGAGGGAGGGAGGGAGGAGGAGGGAGGGAGGGAGGGAGGGAGGGAGGGAGGGAGGGAGGAGGAGGAGGAAGAGGAGGGAGGGATGGGAGGAGGAGGGAGGGAGGGAGGAAGAGGGAGGGAGGGAAGAGGGAGGGAGGAAGAGGGAGGGAGGGAGAGAGGGAGGAAGAGGGGCGGAGGGAGGAGGCGGAGGGAGAGGAGGGAAGAGAGGGAGGGAGGAGGA
>NC_061819.1:5682344-5688038 GCF_019202785.1 Penaeus chinensis | reverse complement strand
CAGTGCCTCACCCACCTTGCCCTTGCCCCCAACCCTTGCCTTTACCCTTGCCCATAACCCTTACCCTTGCCCCTGTCCTTACCCTTGGCCTCAACCCTTACCCTTGGCCTCAATCCTTACCCTTACCCCCAACCCTTACCCTTGGCCCACAATCCTTACCCTTGGCCTCAACCCTTACCCTTGGCCCACAATCCTTACCCTTGGCCTCAACCCTTACCCTTGGCCCCAACCCTTACCCTTGCCCACAACCCTTACCCTTGCCCCCATCCCTAGCCCCGGCCCACGATGATATCGACCCTGGCGTGCACCCCGCAGGGCTCCTCCAGCGCCTCGGGTCATCAGACGTTCCCAGAAGGAGACAAACGCGCCTTATCGACGACGACAAT
Organism: Penaeus chinensis; assembly: GCF_019202785.1. NCBI lineage: Eukaryota > Metazoa > Arthropoda > Malacostraca > Decapoda > Penaeidae > Penaeus > Penaeus chinensis. The sequence continues at coordinate 5,687,652 of NC_061819.1, read as the reverse complement.
GATGCATTCAGCTTCCCTTCCCATGACCCCGATCCGCCGCAGCCCAAGGGAGGGGGGGGGGGGAAGGAAGGGAGGAATGGATGGATGTGGGAGGGAGAGAGAGAGAGAGAAAAGATATGTATATAGATGTAAATGTATATATACACATCTATTTACATATATATATATATATATATATATACAAATATATTACATATATATATATATATATACAAATACATACATTACATATATCATATATATATATAATATATATATATATATATATATTATATATATTATATATGATACGATATGTGTTTGTGTGTGTGTGTGTGTGTGTGTGTGTGTGTGTGTGTGTGTGTGTGTGTGTGTGTGTGTGTGTGTGTGTGTGTGTGTGTGTGTGTGTGTGTGTGACTTTATCTCTATGCATTATGTGTGTCTTTGTGTATGTAAGTGACACCAGCGCTCTATGAATACAAATAAGCCGTAATGACCAGAGAGAAAGAAGAGAGAGAGGAGTGAGAGGACAGAGAGGAAAGTAGAGGAGAGGTGGAAGTGAGAGAGGGAGAAAGAAAGAAAGAAAGAAAGAGAGAGAGAGAGAGAGAGAGAGAGAGAGAGAGAGAGAGAGAGAGAGAGAGAGAGAGAGAGAGAGAGAGAGAGAGAGAGAGAGAGAGAGAGAGAGAGAGAGAGAAAGAGAGAGAAAGAGAGGGAAAGAGAGAGAGAGAGAGAGAGAGCATAAAGGACTAAGAAAGGAAGGGAAAGAGAATAAGAGAGAGAAAAGAAGAAGAAGAAGGGCCATTCCATACGGTAATTGCGCCCTTAGATAAAAAGACCCATTTCAAGGTCCTTACAACCTGTCGTTAAAATACCTGGGACCGCACTAATCAGCTGACTTGTGGATGAGTCATGACGAAGGAGGAAGGGGAAAAGCAAGGGGGAAGAAAGGGGAAAATGGATGACTGGATAAAGGGAGACGAACAGGGACATCCAGAGAATGAAAAAGGAGGGGAGGAATGAGGGGGGGGGGGGGTGAGAGTGAACGAGAAAGAGGGAAGAACAGGGAAAATGAGTGAAGAGAGAAAGAGAGAGAGAAAGAGGAAATAAGTGGGATAAAAAATACGAAAAACGGAAGAGAAAATGAGTAAAAAAAAAAAAAAGTAAACAGAAAATCGAATGCAGAAGGAGAAAGAAAAGAGAAGAAATAAGCGGAGAGAAAGAGAGCGGATAAACAAGGGAAGCGAAACCAGACGTAAAGAACCAATCCAGAGAGAAACCCAGTGACAGCATGAACAGAAAAAAACGGTGAAAACAATTACGCCAAAACGAAAACAAGAGAAACAAACGAACAAACAAGCAGAAAAAAACGGACCTTCCCTCAAAATGGTCTGGAAAAATTCGTTCCAAAAGACCTAACAAAAGTACACGGGTGAAAAAAGGGGAAAAGTCCATTGCGAGGGAGAAGAGGGGAAGGGGGGAAGGAAGAGAAGAAACGAAGAGAGGGGAAAAGAAAATAAACGAGGGGAAGGGGGAAGGATGAGAAGAAACGAAGGGAGGGGGAGGGGGAGAGAGGGAGAGAGAGAGGGAGAGAGAGGGAGAGGGAGAGGGAGAGGGAGAGAGAGAGAGGGAGAGAGAGAGGGAAAGAGAGAGAGAGAGAGAGAGAGAGAGAGAGAGAGAGAGAGAGAGAGAGAGAGAGGAGAGAGAGAGAGAGAGAGAGAGAGAGAGAGAGAGAGAGGCGGGGAAGAAAAGGGGGACAGGAGAAGCAAACAAAAGGAGAGAAAAAGAAAGAACTAACAGGAGGACAGTTGGAAAGGAGGAAAAAAGAAGAAGAAAAACAGATGGAAAAGACGAAGGAGACGAAAGGGAACCGAGAACTGAGCCAGAGGCAAAAGTTGGCGAAACGGCAGTCAGAGAGGACGAGACAGGGACGGGTGGAGGGGGGTGGGGGATGAAAGGCGGGGAAATAGACCGGGGGGGTTAGAGAGTGGGGGTACGGAGGGATTCACCAAATCATTACCTCCGTCAATATTGACTCAGAGTCCCACTTGGGTAATTACTCGTCCATCCATCACCTGAGGCTAACAACTCACTCCCGACCAACCGCCGCCCGCAATCTCTCGCCGGCCGACCCGACACGGGAACGTCAACAGAGATGCATGGATCCCGCCCTGACCTGCTACCACACACGACAATCGCCCCCAAAATAAACAGAATACAAGCAAGCCAGCGATTAAAAAGTGTCTGATTCAAGGGCGTCTCCCGAATACAGATAAGCATGTTACAATTCATTATATATACGAAAAGGGGCAGTCTAGAGAAATTTCCGCCGATGCCCATTAATTTCTACGTCCTATCGACATGTACATTTATCATGTTTATACGAATAATCAATATACAAACAAATAAACAAATGAAATGCATGTGGTTCCAGAACATCTTCCCAACACGTAGTTCTATCTGCTTCGATGCCACGTACTAAATTCTTTACTGATAATAACATATAAAAACGGAGCGAATTGCTAACACAAGCGCATATCTCTCCGCCTTGCCACTCACTACACTCACACAGACGCAGGTGTATCGGTCATATTGCCAGTCACAACAATTCATAATATGAAAAAAATATATATATATTTAATAATAAAATACAAGGGAACTTCGAACTTGGTGAATCGTCCCCGTATAAAATTTAATTCGATGTAAACTACCGTCTGAAGGAATTTCGCTAAAGGAATGCGTACTTGTCCCGCTACCACATCCGGGAATTCACGAACTCATGTGGTTGACCGGATGATCGCAAACATAGTCACATTATCTGTTCCGCGCACAGAAATTTAATGAAAAACAAATAAATAAAAACAGAAAGAAAGAAAAAATAAATAAAGTAATGCATTGCCGTGTATCTGACTCCATCGGCTTCTTCTTTTTCTTCTTCTCTTTCTTCTTCTTTTTCTTTCTTTGTTTCACAGTCATGGAATATAGGTGCATGTACGTAGGTTGGTGCGCGTTTGATTATGTACGGGGTAACGTGCGTGTCCGTGTTCTAAGTGTGATAGTGCGAGTGGGTATACGTATTCCGCGGCAAAATATCCGCATAACCAAGCCAACGTTTATATTCACGTATCTGAATCTGAGTTCTTTGCTTCCAAATCCTCCTCATGTGACTGTATCGACACCTGTTGTGTTCGATTCCGTTCTCTGTATCTGAATCCTTTCTCTGTGACCGAATTCGTTCTCTGTATCCGAATCCTTTCTCTGTGACCGAATCTGTTCTCTCTTGTGTTCGAGTGTATTCCCTGTATCCGAATCTATTCTCTGTGACCGAATGCGTTTTCTGTATCCGAATCTCTTCTCTGTGCCTGAATCCGTTCCCTGTATCCGAATCCGTTTCCTTGTGTTCGATTCCGTTCTCTGTATCCGAATCCTCTCTCTGTAATCGAATGCGTTTTCTATATCCGAATCCGTTTGCTGTATCCGAATTCGTTTTCTTGTGTTCGAACCCATCCTCTGTGTTCGAATCCTTCCTTTGTATCCGAATCCATTTCCTGTATCCGAATCCATTCCCTGCATCCGAACCCATTCCCTGCATCCGAACCCATTCCCTGTATCCGAACCCCATTCCCTGTATCCGAATCCATTCTCTGTATCCGAATCGCTCGTATCCGTTAAAAAAACAGTACTCCCGCCACCCCGCGACTGGCCACTTGGAAACGCCTTGCTCCAGGAATGACGTAAGCTTGACCGACATACCGCCGAGCGTCACGCATGGCCTCGGTGCATGACGCTTTATCTATCGTGCGAAGAAGAAGAAGAAGAGGAAGAAGAGGAAGAAGAATAAGAAGAAGAAGAGGAAGAAGAGGAAGAGGAGGAAGAGGAGGAAGAGGAAGAGGAGGAAGAGGAAGAGGAAGAAGAAGAGGAAGAGGAAGAAGAGGAAAAGGAAGAGATAGAGGAAGAGGAAGAGGAAAAGGAAGAGGAAGAGGAAGAGGAAGAAGAAGAGGAGGAAGAAGAAGAAGAAGAAGAAGAAGAAGAAGAAGAGATGAGGAATAGCAAGAAAAAGAAAAAGAAGAAGAAGAAGAAGAAGAAGAAGAAGAAGAAGAAGAGGAAGAGGAGGAGGAAGAAGAAGAAAAAAAAGAAGATCTCATGAACAAAAAAACTAAATAAAAGTACACAGATATTTTGCAACACCATGAAAAAAAGTTAATGGGAAAAGGGTGTGTGTGTGTATGCATAGAAAAAAAAAACAAATAAAAGAAAACAATATCCAATGAAAAAAAAAAAAATGCAAGGAGGATTAAATAAAAGGGTTTATAATTACGTAAAGTGGCTGGATATCATAATTTTTTTCCTTTCTCTCTCTCTCTCTTTCTTTTTACTACCGCCTGAGATCACTCTAAAAGACAAACTTTAAAAGGGAAAGCGAGTCAATCTGCTTCATTAAAACTCTCTTCTGTTTTCTCATTTCTTCTTCTTTTATTTATTTCTGTCTTTCCTCTCTTTTTTTTTTATTTGTTTTCTCTCTCAATTCTTATCCCCTGTTAATTATCTTATTTTCCTTTGTTTCCTTTTTTATTATTATTTTTTTCTTATTCATCATCTAATTCCTTTTTCTTTCTTTCTCTCCTTCACTTTATTCATAATCTCCTCTTATCATTCTACGTCACCCCCTATTCTTCGTTCCTTTCCTATTCCCTCATCCTTATCATCGTCGCCCTACGGTCCTCCGCAATGCTTTCTTCGTTTTTCCATTATTATTAACATTCGCATTATTACCTCCCACCTCCTCCTTCCTCCTTCCTCCTTCTCCTCCCACCTCCACCTCCTCCCTCCTCCTATTCCCTCCTCTTCTTTCTTCCTTCCTTCGCCCTCACCTGTCACGGCGATCGAACATGCTGCCAGCTCACGAAAATTTACCTGCAAAGAAAAATAAGAAATGTTAGTGTCTTTGATTTAATACGTAATGGGGGGGGGGGGGGGAAAGGAGGGAGGAGGGAAGGACGAAGAGAGAAAGAGGAGGAGAAAGAACATGAGAAAGAGGGGGCCGGGGGAAAACTTAATCTACATGTGCATCATAAACTTGTGGAATAAAATAACGAAATAAAAAAGAAATCGCATTAAATAATAGCATATTAGCGTGACCGTGTGGCCGTGCATGCTACGGAGAGAAGTGAACAATATACATATATACATACATACATACATACATACATACATACATACGTACATACATACACATACACGCATTATATATTATTATTAATATATATATATAATATTATTATATATACATATACACACACACACATATACATATACATAAACATATACACAT
>NC_061819.1:5678568-5682244 GCF_019202785.1 Penaeus chinensis | reverse complement strand
GAAAAGGGAGGAGAGGAGAGAGAGAGAGAGAGAGGGATATAGAGAGATTAAACTGGAAGGAAAAGGGTAATAACTAACGACCAATCACAACCCCTTTCAACCCTTATTCCCCTCTGCCTCACCCTTTTTTTTTCCCTTCTCATATCTTGCTCTCTCTCTTCTTTCCCCTCTCCCTCCCTCTCCTCCCCCCTCCTCCTCTCTAACCACCTTTCCTTTCACGAGTTCATGTTCACATACCCCCCTCTCCTCCCCCGGACCTCTTCCCCTTACTCCCCCCCTCCCCACACCTGCCCGAACCTCGTCACGGATTGCTCCCTCTGATGTTCACTCGATGTTCACCTGTACGTGCTTCCGAGAGCCAGCGGGGTGCCCGGGTGTCCGTGCTCCAGCGCCCCTTTCCCCCTCCCGGCACTCACCAGACTGGCACCGCTTGGGGGAGGACAAAGGGCGGGAAGGGGAAGGGGTAGGGTGAGGTAGGGGAAAGGGGGAAAGGGGGAAAGGGGGAAAGGGGGTAAGGGTAAGGGAGAGGGGGTATGGTGAAGAGAGGGAGAGGGATAGGGGATGAAGGGGACGACACAGGGATGTAGGAGTAGGAAAGTGGGTGGGGGTAGAGGAAGGGGAAGAGAAAAAAGGGGGGGGGGGTGGAGGAGGGGAAATGCACCCATGTTCGTGTTGCAGACGAGATACACGTCAGCGCCGGAAGTAGGACGAGGTTTCCGGCGGAGGGGACCTCAAAAGTGCCGGCTGAGGAGGCCTGGGGGCGAGGGAGGTGGAGGTGGAGGTGGAGGTGATGGAGGTGATGGAGGTGATGGAGGTGATGGAGGTGATGGAGATGATGGTGGTGGTAATGGTGATGATGGTGATGATGTAACACCAGGAAGAAAAATTCCAAAATCAAGAGAAACCAAACCAAAAGAGTGTAAGTGGGAGATAGAAACAGAAGCGAGGAGGGGGGAGGAAAGAGAAGGAAGGAGAGGGAGGGAAAGCAGAGCGAGGGAGGGAGAGGGAGGGGAAAACAAAGGGGAGAAGAGGAGAGGAAGGAGAAGGACGGAGAGGAGGGAGAGTGAGGGGAGAAGGAGAAGAGGAGAAAGAGAGGGGGGGAGAGGAAGGAGAAGGAGGGAGAGGAGGGAGAGTGAGGGGAGAAGTAGGGAGAGGAGGGAGAAGTAAGGGAGAGGAAGGAGAAGGAGGGAGAGAAGGGGGAGGGAGGGAGAAGGAGCGGCGGTTAGGCCAATGTCATTTAACAACTATAATCCCCGCGTAATTAAAAACTTTTTCTTCGCCAAATAACGACAACGATGAAAAGTTGAAAATCCAGAGAAAAATAAAGTCATCATTAATGAGTACGTATCCCCTCCCCCTTCCCTCTCCCCCCCTCCCTCGGCCATTTTTTTTTTTTTCACCAGCCATTCAACATCGTGCAATACAAGATCGTTCCGATATGCAAGCTACGGGATTATGAAAGGTTCACTGCACGGAGATCTATCTACTGACGTATTCATCGATCTACTTTTCTACCAATCTATCTACCGGTTAGTCTTTCGCCTCCCCATTACGTCGCTATATATATATATGAACAAACAAACGAACACACAAACAAAATGAAATTCGTAGAACAAAAATCTTGAGCGCATCGATTAGCCAGATTAAAAAAAAAAAAAAAAAAAAAAAAAAAAAAAAAAAAAAAAAAAAAAACACGTTATACAACTGATTTCGTAACTCTCTTTCATTCACACTTATCTGCATACCGACTACACATACTTATTTATTCATATTTTCCTAATTTCCCTCTTTTTGTACATTCCTTATTTTCTTCCTTCTTTTCTTCCTTCTTTTTCTTCTTTATTTTCTTTCCTTCCCTCCGTCCTTTACGTAAAGTCTCCCAGAATGTAAATAGGTCGGGACGGCCAGTTTAACCCCCCCCTCACCCCCGTTCCCTCTCTCCGCCTCTCCCCCCTCCCCCCCAACCTATTCCCGGTTACATGCCTTCCTTTTGGAAAAGCCTTCGAGCACCACGTAACTCTAATCCCTGCGTACAATATGTAAGAATTAATGAATGCATGAACAAAACTGAACAGAAACACCCGCACTCGCATGCGCGCCCGCACAGAAATCCAACTACAATAAATTAAAAAAAAATAAAAAATAAAAATAAAAGGCAAATCAAGTCTAACAAGCACTGATCCGGGAGGGAGGGATGAAGGGAGGAAGGGAGGAGGGGAGGAGGCGAAAAGGGAGGGAGGGAGGGAGGGAGGGAGTGAGTGAGTGAGTGAGTGAGTGAGTGAGTGAGTGAGTAAGTGAGTGAGTGAGTGAGTGAGTGAGTGAGTGAGTGAGGGAGGAAGGGAGGAGGGGAGAAGGGAGGGATGGAGGAAGGGAGAAAGGAGGAAGAGAGGGAGAGAGGGAGAGTGGAAGGGGGAGAAAGGAGGGAGAGAGGGAGAGTGGAAGGGGGAGAAGGGAGGGAAGGAAAGGAGAGAGGGGGAAGGGCGTTGGGGAGAAGGGATGAAGATGGGAGGAGGCAGGTAGAAAGGGAGAGAGAAGGGAGAGCAAGAGGAAGAATGTACAATGGAGAACGGAATTTGGGAGTGAGGGTAGAGAGGAATGTGCAAGGAGAAGGGAGGGAAAAAGGAAAAGGGAAGAAGAAACGAAAAGGGGAGGACAGAAGAGACAGGGAAAGAGAAAGAGGGAAGAGGAATGGAGAGATTAAGCTTTTGTTTGGGAGTGGGCGTGCCTACTGCGGGTGCCTGCTTGCACTGTGCAGCTGAAGGCGGGCAGGCGGGCGGCGGCGGGCGTCAGGTGGCACTGGCTTGGAACCCCCAATTACCAGAACAAACAGCGCTACGTGAGAAAAGGGGGAGAGTGAAGAAAATGGCTCGGGAAACAGCGAGGAAGGGAACGAAGGGGACAAAGAGAATAAGAGTGGGAATGGAAAGTAAGGGAGAGGAGAGGAGAGGTTAGAGAAGAAGGGAGGGAAGGAGGGAGGGAGGGAGGGAGAGAGGGAGGGAGAGAGGGAGGGAGGGAGGGGGGGAGGAAGGTAGAGAGAGAGAGAGAGAGAGAGAGATGAGAGAGTGATGTGGAGAGAGAGGAGAAGAGGAGAAGAGAGAGGGGGGAGGAAGAGAGAGAGAGAGAGAGGGAGGGAGGGAGGGAGGGAGGGACGGGAGGGAAGGGAAGGAGAGGAGAGGGGGAGAGGACTAGATGGAGAGAGGAGAGAGAGAAGGGAGAGATGAGAGGAGAGGGAGAGAGAGAGAGAGAGAGAGTGAGAGAGAGAGAGAGAGAGAAAGAGAGAGAGAGAGAAGAGAGAGAGAGAGAGAGAGAGAAGAGAGAGAGAGAGAGAGAGAGAGAGAGAGAGAGAGAGAGAGAGAGAGAGAGAGAGAGAGAGAGAGAGAGAGAGAGAGAGAGAGAGAACGGGACCCTAACTAGTCCGATACACGTCTTTTGTTTTATCTCGCACAACTGACGCGAACGAAGATCAGAATCCCCTAATTGAACACGAGCGTAAACATCTCTCGACAGCCTTAACTACATCAAATGATCGAAATAAAACCTAACGAGAACAAAAAAAAAAGGGGGGGGGGGGAGTAAGACGCTACCCAATATATTTCCTTAAAAAGCTGAATAATCATACCCCGGCAACTTTGCAAGATTAATTAAAGTGAGTAGGCCTATATATCGCCATCTAGCC
>NC_061819.1:5648084-5655584 GCF_019202785.1 Penaeus chinensis | reverse complement strand
GAGAGAAAAGAGAGAGAGAAGAGAGAGAAAAGAGAGAGAAAAGAGGGAGAAGAGAGAAAAGAGAGAGAAAAGAGAGAGAAACAGAGAGAGAAACAGAGAGAGAAAAGAGAGAGAAACAGAGAGAGAGAAGAGAGAGAGAAGAGAGAGAGAGAGAGAGAGAGAGAAGAGAAAGAGAAGAGAGAAAGAAACAAAGAGACCAAGACTGAAGAAAATACGATAAAAAAACGAAAACAAAAACGAAAACAAAAAATTCACACAGAAAGACAAAAACCCACCGGGAAAGACCAGTATCCATAAAGCGTTGCGACCCGAAGCCAGGGAACGCCCAGAACGGATAAACGGAACGAGTCAGAGACAAACAAACCCAGGTGTCGACCAGTCCATATGCAAGGCAAGTCTCCCCCTATATTTAGCGGATTCGAGACACTCCGGATCAGATGTCGGCGACCGGATCACACGCGCGAGTAACAAGGAGAGGGCGAGGCAGGGAGAAGGGGGAGTAACGAGACGCAGAGAACAAGCCGGTAAAAAGGAAAATGATAAAAAGAAAAAAAAAAAAACGATGGGAATAGAAGGAAATTAAGACGGGGAAGGTAGGGGAGTGGGAGAGGAGGGAGAGATGGAGAGAAGGAGGAGAGAGGGAGAGGGAGAGGGAGAGGGGAGGGAGAGGGAGGGGAGGGGGAGAAGGGGGGGGGAGGGAGAGGGAGGGAGAGAGAGAGAGAGAGAGAGAGGAGAGGAGGGAGGAGAGAAAAGAGAGAAAAGAGAGAGAGGAGGGGAGAGAGAGAGAGAAGAGAGAGAAAAGGGAGAGAAAAGGGAGGAAAAAGGGAGAGAGAGAGGGAGAGAGAGAGAGAGAGAGAGAGGAGGGAGGGGGTAGAGAGGAGAGAGGGGAGAGAGAGGTGAGGGGGTGAGGGGGAGAGAGGAAAAAAATATATCACAATACCAAAGGGCGGTCCATCACCCTCACGCGCACCACTATATATAGTTCGGCGCTTTTTCCCGGGGCATCCTGGTGACCAGCGCGCTGTGAACGATCAGGGGCAAAGGAGGAGAGAGGGAGGGAGAGAGGGAAGGAAGGAGGGAGGGAGAGAGGGGGGGGAGGAAGAGGGGAGGGAGGGAGAGAGAGAGAGAAAGAGAGGAGAGAGAGAGAGAGAGGAGAGAGAGAGAGAGAGAGAGAGAGAGAGAGAGAAGAGGAGAGAGAGAGAGATAGAGAGAGGAGAGAGGGGAGGGAGAGGGTAGAGGGAGAGGGAGAGGGAGAGGGGGGAGGGGGGGGGAGGAGAAAAGGAGCGGGGAGAGAGGGAGGGAGAGAGGGGGGAGAGGGGAGGGAGAGGGGGAGAGAGGGAGGGGGGAGAGGGAGGAAGGGGGAGGGAGAGAGGGGGGAAAGGAGATAAAAAAGGGAGGGGGGGGGAGGGAGAGAAGAGGGGAAAGAAAGAAAAGGGGGGGGAAGGGAAAAAAAAAAAGGGAGGGGAAAATTTGGGGGGGAGAGAAGAAGGGAAGAGAGAGAGGAAGAAATGAGGGGAAGAGGGAGTAAAGGGGAGGGAGAGAAGTGATGGGAGGAAGAGAAGGGGAGGGAGAGAAGTGATGGGAGGAAGAAGAAGGGAAGAGAGGAGAAAGGGGGGGGAGAAAAAGGGGGGGGGGGGAAAAAAAAAAGGGGAGAGAGGAGAGGAGGGGAGGGAAAAGAGAGAGAGGAGGGAAAAGAACGGGGAGAGGGGCAGAGAGAGAAAGAGGGAGGAGGGAGGAACGAAGGAGGAAAGCCGGAAGAGGGAAAGAAAATACGAAAAGAGAAGAAATAAGGAGAAGATACGAAGGAAGAAAGGAAGGGAGAGGAAAAGAGATTAAAAAAAGGGAAAGTGGGGGGAAAAGGCCCAATGGGAAACGGAAAAAAACCCGCAGAAATCGGGACAAAAAGAGAAAATTTCACTCTAATGCAATAAAATAATAAACAAAATAGGTGCTCTTTTTTTCGGAAAAGCCCCCCCGGGAAAAACATCGTCGGGACTCGACCAGTCTAGAAAATCCCGCACATTGAGAACCACGTGCCCCCCCCCCCCCATCCCCCACCCGGGCCATTTGATACCCCTTTTCCCGGTTTCCGTCTTTCCGTTCTCCCCCTATCCCTTCTTTTTTTTTTCCCATTTTTATTATTTTTCCCTTTCTTACCGTTCTTCCTTTCTTCCTTCCCTTCTCTTTCTCTCTCTTTCTCTCTCTCACCCTCTTTTCAGAAACCTTTCGCCCCGCCCCTTCTTTTTTTCCCCCCCTCCTCCTCTTCCTTTCATCCAAATCTCTTCTCCTCCCCCCCCCCCTTTTAACCCCGCCTAACCCCACCTTCACCACCTTTCCCCTCCCCACCTTCCCCACCCTGCTCCCCCCTTCCCCCTTCCCTTCCCCCACCCTTACTCTCCTTTCCCCCCCCCCGTTCACCCTCCAGCCCCCCCCCCCAACCCCCAGACCCCGCCAAATTATCACGCGCCGCCCATACAAAGAGGCTCTCATTTCGGCCTACCCGCCCCCAGAGCAAGGGAGAGGAGTAGGGCGGCGATAATGGGGGAGGGTAAGGTGGAAAGAGGCGATGACAAAGGGGAAGGGGGAGTAGAGTAGAAGGGGGGGAGGGAGGAGGGGAGAGGGGAGGGAGGGGAGGGGAGGGGGGGGGAGTCGGAGGAGGGGGGAGGGAGGGGAAGAGGGGTGCGAGGGAGGGGGAGGGAGGGGGGGGGGGGAGGCGAGGGAGAGGGAAGGAGAGGGAAAAGGGGGGGGGAGGGAGGGGGAAAGGAGAGGGAGGAGGGGAGGGGGGAGAGGGGTGAGGAGGGAAGAGGGGAGGGGAGAAAAGGGGAAGGGGAGGGAAAGGGAAAGGGGAAGAGGGAGAAAAAAAGGGAGGGGAGGGAAAAGGAAAGGGGGGAGGAGGAGAGGAGGAGGAGGAGGAGGGGGGAGGAGGATAAAGGAAAGAAAGGGAGAGGGGGGGAAAAGAAAAAAAAGGAAAGAAAAAAGAAGAGACAAAGAGAAAAAGAAAGAAAAAGAAGGACGAAGAAGACGAAGAAAAAAAGAAAAAGGACAAAAGGGCGAAAAAAGAAAAAGAAAAAAGAAACAAGGAAAAGAGACGGGGAAAGAGAAGCAAAAAAGAACCAAAAAATTTCGGAATAACAGAAGTTCGAGAATAACCAGAAAAGTAAGAAATAAATAGAAAAAATGCAAAAAAAAAAAGTGGAGGAAGTATGGAATGGGGGGGCGAGGGGGCCAAAGGTTCCCTATTCGGGGGGATCAATCAAATATGTTAATAATAACTTCGAGCGCGTGTACGCACTGCTTGACGGAGAACAGGGGCCCTACCCCCCCTCCCCCCCCCCCCCTTCAGCGCACCCCTCACTCCCCTCTTCTCTCTCCCTTGTCCTTTCCTATTCACTTTCTTTCCATTTCTCTCTCTCCCTCTCCCTTTCTTATGATCTTTTTTTTCCATTTTTCTCTCTCCCTCTCCCTTTCTTATGACCTTTTTCCATTTCTCATTCTCCCTTTCCCTTTCCTATTACCTTTTTCCATTTCTCTCTCTCCCTCTCCCTTTCTTATGACTTTTTTTCCATTTCTCTCTTTCCCTTTTCCCTTCCTATTGCCTTTTTTATTTACTCTGTTCTTCTCTCTTTCCTATGACCTTTTTCATATCTTTCCCTTTCTTATTACTTCTTAAATTTCTCTCTCTCCCTTTCCCTTTTCTCTCACCTTTCTCATTTCTCTCTCTCCCATTCCCTTTCTTATTACCCTTTTCCCTTCCCTCTCGCCCTTTCCTGTGACATTTTTCCTTTTCTCTCTCTCCCTCTCTTTCTTTCTTTTCCCCCCATCATCTCCCTCCTCCCCTCCCCTCCCCTCCCCCCCCTTTCCCCTCCACTCCCCCACCCCTCCCCTCCCTCTTCCTCTCCTCCTCTCCTCCCCCTTTCCCTTTCCCCTTCTTTTTCTCCTTCCTCTCTTCCTCTCCTCTCCTCCCCTCTCCCTCCCCTTCCTCTCCTCTCCTCTCCTTCCTCCTCCCTCCCCTCCCCCCCCTTTTTCCCCTCCCCTCGCCCCACCTCTTGCGAAAGCTTCCCTTTTTTTCTTCTGTTCCCCCAGCTCTTCCCCGGCTTCGCCGCCCACGCTTGATCCAATCGAGGCGTCGCTCTACGCCCACGTTTTCGCCTACTGTGAAGTTTGTTTTCCTTTTTACAGTTTCCTTTTCATGTCTCTTTCTCTTACCCCCTTTGCCCATGCTCTCGCTCTCGCTTGAGCTCTCTCCTCTCTTACTCAACTAGCATTAATTAATGCAACTTCAGCTGTAACTTCCCGTCGAGTAACATTTTGGAAAGTGAATTAAATATCAAGATTTATTAGTTTATAAGCGCTTTGTTTTTTTTTTAAAAATAAAACACGATTTTTAAAATTTCCCAAAGGGAAGGAAAAAATAATTTAAAAAATCAAATTGAATTTTATTGATACTTTTTCCTATTTCTTTTCCCGTTTTTGGGGGCCTCCTCCCACTTCTTTCCTTTTCTTCTTGCCTTTTTTTTCTTTTTCCCCCTTTTTTTCTTTTAAAAAGGGCAGTTTCCCCCTTTACCAGACTTCAACTTTTTTATTGAATGTGACCGATGAAAAAAAACAAAAAAACGTCAAAAACAACAAAACAGTGCGTGAAACACGCAGCAATCAAGGCTAACGTGAAAAAAATTAAACAATTTAACAAAACATGAACCCCCCCCCAACCCCCCAAAAATTTAAAAAATTAAGGGTGCTCGTTTTTAAAAACCATCTGCAGCGTCATCAGCATGGTCGTTAGCGGAGAGGGGCACGCCCTCCCCCGGCCCCCTGAAGCCAGTGCCCGGGCCGTCCCAAATTTTAAAAACGAGGGCACCCCCTCCGAACGACTGCACCGTCGGGCAGCGAACCGGGTAACCGCGGGGTAAAATCCGTGGGCGGTTGCCCCCGCCCTGCCCACGTGGCCCCGGGGGGGGTTCCGAGGGCACGGCGTTGCGGCCGGGCCTCGCCCCGGGGGCGGGGGAAAAGGGCCCCCCGGGGGGGCCCAGAGGGGGGGCCCAGGCGCCGGCCCCGCGGGCGGGCCCCGGCGGGGGCGGCCTTTGCTGTCCCGGGGCACGGCGCGGCACGGGGGCCCCGCCTTACACGCCTCCCCAGTCCCCCCGGAAAGGGCCGGGCCGGGCCGGGGGCGCGCGGGGCGGCCCCGTTTTGGGCGGGGGGATCCCCCCTACCGGGGGACCAGATAGCGGGGCCCTGCGCCGCCCGGGTTGGAGCGGCGGGGGATGGGCCCGGCCCGGGGGGCGCCGCCCACAAATCGAGGGCCACCCCCCACGTGTGGATGGTTCCCCCGGCGCGCGGGCCCCGGCCCGCGCGAAATGACGCCTGGCCCTCCCCCATGTTACGGGGGCCTCTTTTCCTTTTTCCCCCTCCTTTCTCCTTCCCCATCTCCCCCCCTTTCCCCTTCCTTTTCCCCTCCCCATCTGCTTTCTCCCTTTTTCCCACCTATCCCCCTTTCCCCCTGCCGGTCTCCTTCCCCCCCCTTATCTTCCCTTTCCCCTTCCCCTCCCCCACTTTTCCCTTTTCCCCCCCTTCCTCACCCCCTTTCCCCTCTCCCCCCACCCCTTATTCCCTCCCCCTCCCTTTCCCACCTTCTCCTTCCCATCCACCCTCTCCCCCGTTTCCTTCCCCCCCCCCCCCCCCCTCCCTCCCCTCCCTCCCCTCCCCCCCTCCCTCCCTCCCCTCCCCTCCCTCCCCCCCCCCTCCCCCTTTCCCAAACCCCCCCCCGGTGTAACCCAAAACCCCCCCGGGCCCTCCAAAACTAGGGCAGAAAATCTGGGGTGCGCTGTGGCCCCGGACCGCGATCTCTTTCGTTTTTCTTGCTTTTCTTTCCCTTGACATTTTCACAACTCGGTCCATCTAATCATGTATGTAGGTAGGTAGATATATATTTGTAGAACTACCTCTTTGTCTATCTACATTCTATTTATTTATTACCTATCTTTAATTTTTATTATGGGGCTATGTGGGGGGGAAAAAAATAGGAAAGGAAAAATGGTATCTCCACAGTGCAAGAGATATTCATTCATTTTCTACATTTGTCGTAATGAATTCCGTTCTATCTATCCTATCTATTCAGTATATCATAGAAATTTTATCTATCAGTCCCTTGAGTAATATAAAAAATTATTATCAATCTATCTTTAGCGGGAGGAGAGAGAGAGAGGAGGAGAGAGAAGAGGAGGGAGAAGGAGGGGGAGAGAGAAGATTGAGAGAGGGAGGAGAGAAGAGGGGAGAGAGAGAGAGAGAGGGAGAGGGAGAGAGGAGAGAAAAGAGAGAGGAGAGAGAGAGGGAGAGGGAGAGGAAAAGAAAAGACATGAGGGGAGAGGGAGAGAGGGGAAAGGGGGGGGGGAGAAGAGAGAGAGAGGAGAGAGGGAGAGAGAGGGGAGGGAGAGAGGGGGGAGAGAGAGGGGAGAGAGAGGGAGAGAGGGGAGAGAGAGGAAGAGAGAAGAGGGAGAGGAGAGAGAGAGAGAGAGGGGGAGGGGAGAGGGAGAGAGAGAGGAGAGAGAGAGAAGAGAGGAAGGAGAGAGAGGAAGAGAGAGAGGAAGAGAGAAGAGAAAGAGAGAGGGGAAGAGAGGGGTGAGGAGAAGGAGAGAGGAGAGAGAGAAGGAAAAGGGGAAGAGAAGAGAGAGAGGAGAGAGAGAGATAGAGGGAGAGTGAGGAGAGAGAGGGGAGGATGGCCTTTGAAAGACGGGAGAGAGATGGAGGAGAGAGAGAGAGGAGGAGACGAGAGAGGTTGAGAGAATGAGAGAGGAGGAGAGAGAGGTAGAGGATGAGAGAGCGAGAGAGAGAGAGAGAGGGAGGGGAGGGGAGGGAGGGAAAGAGGGGAGAAAGAGAGGGAGAGAGAGGGAAAAGAGAGGGAGGAGATGGAGAAAAAGAGGAGGAGAGAGAGTGAGGAGAGAGAGAGAGGAGAGAGAGAGGGGAGAAAGAGAGAGGAGAGAAAAGAGGAAGAGAGAGGAGAGAGAGAGAGAGGGAGGAGGGAGAGGGCGAGGAAGGAGAGAGAGAGAGAGAGGGGAGAGAGGAAGAGAGAGAGATGAGAGGAGGAAGAGAGGAGGGGAAGAGAGGAGTGAGAGAGAGAGAGAGAGAGAGAGGAGATGAGAGAGAGGAGGGTGCGAGAGAGGAAGAGAGAGTAGAGTGAGGAGAGAGGAGAGGAGAGAGAGCGAGAGAGGAAAGAGAGAGGGGAAGAGAGAGAAGAGAGAGAGGAGAGAAGAGGAGAGAGAGAGAGAGAGGGAGAGAGAGAGAAGAGAGAGCGAGAAAAGAGAGAGAGAGAGGGAGAGAGAGGGAGAAGAGAGGAGGAGAGGAGAGGAGAGAGAGAGGGGAGAGAGAGTGAGAGAGAGAGAGAGAGAGAGAGGGGGAGAGGAGAGAGAGGGGAGAGAGAGGAGAGGAGAGAGAGAGAGAGAGAAGAAAGAGAGAGAAAGAAAGAAAGAGAGAGAGGGGGAAGAAAGAGAGAGAGAGAGAGAGAGA
>NC_061819.1:5635584-5640584 GCF_019202785.1 Penaeus chinensis | reverse complement strand
ACGGCCTCCTCTTCACCCTTTACCCCACACACTGAGTATGCTACGACTGCCTAAACGATGTCTATAGAATATAAAGTTTCTCTCCGTTGCATCAGTCAGGAGCGCCGCCACACCTCGGCCCTTTTGAGGAAAAGCCCAAAAGAACCCGAGATGAGAATAACAAAGTAAAGAGAAACATTAAATTCATGTTCATACATACATTACACACGCGGACGCACACACACACACACGCATGCATATACGAACTCCGATGCCGACGGGAAAAGACAGACAGGCAGACACACAGATACAGGCACAGGAACACGCACACGCACTCACACACAGACACAGAAAGACACACACAAAGACACACACAAAGACACACCCACACACACACACACACACACACACACACACACACACACACACACACACACACACACACACACACACACACACACACACACACACGGCTGAGTCATACCCTACTTCATCACAGCTTCCAGACCGGCGAGGCAGAGCGCCACAAGGCACTCCCATCCCCCTCCCTCCCCCCTCCACCCGCCCAATGCCTCTTCCTGGCACAGTGAAGAAAAGTTTACGGTCTTTTCGGTCCAAACGCTCCTCGGTCTAATTACTGTAGCCTTTTTTTCTTTTTTTTTTTAAACGCGCATTACACAACCCACTCATTCCCGTACACATTACAACGTCCATCCATTATTAGGAAGACCGTGTGCATTTCGCCAAAACGAATTTCATCCTTAAAAGGCAATTATAAAAAGACGATTTACTTGACAAGCTTTAATTCAGTCTCCCCTGTGGACGCCCCCCCCCCCCACTCCCCCTCCCCACCGTTCACTCCGCTGCAGTGGCCGAGGGTGGCTCGTTGAACGCATGGCACTCATTCCTTGTGCATGCGTCGTCATGAACCCGCCATGATGCCAACGGTGCCCCGCATATGCCCTTATCGCACAAACACAGATCAACCTAGGCATCTAAAAACCAACAGACACAGATACAGTCACGCGGACATCATCATCATCATCAGGGAATGAAAAACGTATGACTGAAGACCACAAAAATACATCGACAAAGCTACAGAAGCGAACACGAACGCAGATCAACCTAAGCATATAACAACCACACACAGAGACAGCCACGCGGAGATACACCATCAGGGAATGAAATACGTATGACAAAAGACCAACAATGAAAAAAAAAAAAGACAAATCAAAACACGCAAAACAAAAATAAAACACAGACATCCAGACAAAAACCGAGTCACTCAAAACCAACGGCAATTTCCTCCCCTGAGCACATAGGCCTTAATGCCTCGGTGGGGACGCCTGGCTATGAGTCACGACAAATATGGCATTTCGAGTGCCAGCGCCGCCGCCGTCATGCAGCCGATAAGATCCGATGAAAGCATGACACACTGAGCTGTCATTCCGCGCGGGCGAGTGCCAATGAGGAGATGCCATGACTCATGAATGGACTGCAATGTGAGCCGCTTGGAGAGAAGGAATCACAAACATATATATATTTTTCTTAACGTATCGTTTAAAAATGATATAGCACGCAAAATATAAATAACCATATACGAATACATAAACATGCATATGAATGTAAGCATCTGTGCATATATACATTTATCTTTTTATACTGTATATATCGCCAAGGCTATGAGAGTTCCACCAGAGTGCCATTCGAAAGAGATACTACTCTACCTAACTCGGAACTAAAGCTTGCTAATCTGGCAGTGAATCGACCGATGCATCATAGCTAACTTCATCTCTGCTACCCCCACCATCAGCATCATCCCTAACACGCTTATTTTATCACCATCATCATCATTATACTAAGAGTAAAATACTGAGAGATAAAGAGCGCAACATGCAAACGCCATGCCCAACCAGCAACGGGAGTGGGCGGACCTTTCGGGGTCAAAGGTCGCGCCCATTCGTCCCATTTTCTTTATGAATGGAGGTGAACAACCTGTGACGTCACAACGCCCTCTTTACCGTCGTCATAATCCTCGATATTTTTATTTACTGCGTAAACCTGTGCGTGTGTGCGTGTGTGCGTGCGTGCAAGCGTGTGTGTGTGTGTACCTCTATATATACATATATATACGTATACATATGTGTGTTTGTCCTGACGTGGATATGTGCGTCCATGTACATGTGTGGCAAGGGAAGTGAGTGCAGCGGCAAGGGCGTACGCAAGCCAAGGCATGCAGCACTGTGCGGCGGCGGCGGCGGTGTGGGCGAGTATAATCCGAGCTTGGGAACACTGCAGGAGAAGGATCAATGCGAGTGTGGACACTGGCGCTCTCACCCACGCGGCTGCTCGCGCGCGCACATGCACACGCACACACATACACACATGCACAAGCACACACAGACAGACGTACATAAGCACACGTACAAGTACACACACATGCGCACGCATAAACAAACAGATTCTCTCTCTCTCTCTCTCTCTCTCTCTCTCTCTCTCTCTCTCTCTCTCTCTCTCTCTCTCTCTCTATCTCTCTATCTCTCTATCTCTCTCTCTATCTCTCTCTATCTATCTCTCTCTCTCACACACACACACACACACACACACACATATACACATACACATACCCATACACATACACATACACATACACACACATTCACACACACACACACTTAGTCTCTCTTTCACACGGGGGGGAGGGAGAGAGAGAGAGGGAGGGAGAGAGAGAGAGAGAGAGAGAGAGAGAGAGAGAGAGAGAGAGAGAGAGAGAGAGAGAGAGAGGAGAGAGAGAGAGAGAGAGAGAGAGAGAGAGAGAGAGTGAGAGAGAGAGAGAGAGAGAGAGAGAGAGAGAGAGAGAGAGAGAGAGAGAGAGAGAGAGAGAGAGAGAGAGAGAGAGAGAGAGAGAGAGAGAGAGAGAGAGAGAGAGAGCGAGAGAGATATCACTATAAAGACAGCAAGTCAACCAGACACTAAAAAAGCGAGTAAGAGAGACAGAAAGAGAAAGGAAAAAGGGGGGAGCACATGTCAACGCCAAATGAACACGGCAGGTGAAGCGCCAAGACCCGGGATCGCCGAGTGCCCAGCGAGAAATGCTGGCACTGGCACGACCCGGAGCAAGGTTTCGCCAAGTGCCACACCTGATGAAGTTACTACGACTTATGAATGAATGGGGGAACGCCTAACAGATGCGACCACGCGCTGGCAAAAGCCTGGGGTGGCTTTTATATAAAAAAAAATAAAAAAATAAAAAAAAGAACTGTCACGGAAAAAAAAACAATCATAAAACCGTGAAAATTATAAAATAATCGTCATTACTACAAACAATAATAAGACCACCTAAAAAAACAATGTCCACTAGAAAAAGAACCTTTTCTTCCCACGCCAATTACCTAAGAGCCCTAAGGACAGAATCACAAACCATTACAATAACGCACATGACAAAATCACATCTCCCCCCCCCCCCTCCCATTGCCCCACGCGGATGTACACATGTGCCCCTTTCCTCCTAGAATAAACTATTTTTTTTTTCATCAACCAGCCGCATTTCCCTCTTCTAAAGAAACTATTTACATTCTATCCCGCTCACTTCGCCCCGCTTCAAACTCGGCCACAACTTTGGAGATACTGCCACCTATTTGCACCGATGTGTAGTACCGCTTAGTTCTCAGCTGGTCAACATTATCTTATGGTCACATTACAATATTTAGTTTAGATTGCACAAGATAAGCCGGTTGAAGGTGCAAGCGTATCTCCTGAAATATCATTACCTGATAAAGTATGCATAGGGTACAAGCCCTTTGTACCCTGAGCCAGCTGATCAGAAGGCCTGTAATCTAATATTGATGCTTAACATGCTCTTCGCTGTCTGTGTAAAGAGAAAAATGTACGGAGCAAAACGAGAGAACGAGAGGACGAGAAAATGAGAATGAGAATGAGAATGAGAATGAGAATGAGAATGAGAGAGAGAGAGAGAGAGAGAGAGAGAGAGAGAGAGAGAGAGAGAGAGAGAGAGAGAGAGAGAGAGAGAGAGAGAGAGAGAGAGAGAGAGAGAGAGAGAGAGAGAGAGAGAGAGAGAGAGAGAGAAGAGAGAGAGAGAGAGAGAGAGAGAGAGAGAGAGAGAGAGAGAGAGAGAGAGAGAGAGAGAGAGAGAGAGAGAGAGAGAGAGAGATAGAGAGAGAGAGAGAGAGAGAGAGAGAGAGAGAGAGAGAGAGAGAGAGAGAGAGAGAGAGAGAGAGAGAGAGAGAGAGAGAGAGAGAGAGAGAGAATATAATAACAGCAAGGGCTGCTAATCAATACAAAGGCAAAAGCAACAATACAAACAGATGTCATTTCTACTGCTTATCTGAATCGCCTGCAGCATTAGTTATAAAAATAGCATGGTGGCGGTGGCGGTGGTGGCTGTAATGCAGTGTGTAGTAGTATTGCTGATGATGGCAAAAACGATAATAACAACATGAATATTTCTACCCATTGCAGGCATCACTAGAACTGATATAGCAGAGAAATAACATAACAGTGGCAAATGCTAACATCTACAGTAACAATAAATACATCCGAAAAAAAAACATAAATATAATGGTAATACAGACAATATTAACAACAACAACAACAACAATAATAACAATGATGACAATAACAATGATAACAATAAATAACTATAATAATAGCAATAATAGCAATAATGATAAAGATAATAACAACAGGCTACCTCACTTTTAGCATCCCGCATTATAACTATTAATATCATTCGATCGTTACTGCCGTCATTCATATTAACATTACATCACCATATGACAGCATGACATCGACTAGCACATCGCCACTCCTCCTCGCTTCTCCCCGCCGGCATGACTACCACAGTAACCCCCCCCCCCCCAAAAAAAAAAAAAAAAAAAAATATATATATATATATATATGTATGTTATGACGAAAATAAAAGGCAAAAAAAAGAAAAAGAAAAGAAAGAGAAAAAAATTGGAATGACGTAAGAGAACATCGAAAAAAAAATATGAAACAAA